>NW_028251782.1:97500-322354 GCF_964263255.1 Lissotriton vulgaris | reverse complement strand
AAGGGCTTTTGATTGTGTGGTGCATAACTTACAGTGGCAGATTTAGGGGGTTGACCCACTGATAATATCTTTATTTTAGAGAGATCTATACAGGATGCTTGGTTAGTGTATGTTATGGATTAAGGGGTGAAGGCACTCACACATTTGGCCTGGAGAGAGGGATTAGGTAAGGGTGTGTTCCTGCGCCATTTCTGTTCACTCTATGCCGAGGGCGCCGTGCTCATGTCTCGTACCCCCATGGGTTTGCAGCAGTTGCTCACCTGTTTTGTTAACTATATATAGGATTTGGGATATAGGCAAAACGTTTACAATAAAATGCGAGAGGGAAGTTATGAAGTGCCTTGATTTCAAGGGTGGTGACATAAGGCTGAGTTTTACTTCCACTTTTTCTTACCCAGGGGTTTAACTTGAGGCACATAGTTCTTGGAATCAGACCATTGACACCAGAAAGCTGCACTTTATAAAATCTTGACCAGCGCTGCTTAATTTTGCAACTAAACTCTGAAAAAGACCCCTGAATGAAATGGCCACTATTTATAAGGCTAGGTGTGTGTCTATGGCGTATGGGGCAGGAGTGAGGGGATACAGCAACATCAAGCCTCTCCAATTGGTTAAGAATACCTTTTTAGGAAACTTCTTTCTGTTCCCAAAGCTGTTCCTCTTTTGTTTGCCACAAGAAACTTGGTGTCTCATTCTTAGCTGACAATTAGAATTCAACCAATTCTACTATGGCTTAGGTCTGGACTTGTGAACACCTTTAAATCGAAAGATTGTTAATGACTGTCTTAAGTCTTCGTTGTCTTTGCAAATCACATGGCTGAAATTCATAAAACAGACCTGTTTGGAATTAGGATGGCTAGAATATTTTGATAACCCTGACTCTGTACACCATATAAGTAGGAGGGAGTTAAAACAAGCATTTACAATGCAATGGTTTTGCCTTTGTTAAAGTTAGAGCTATTGGCATTGCTCTTGACATTATTTTTATTTATGTTTTTTTCTAACATAAATAAATGGCATTGTCATTTACAATGCCAATAGCTTAATCTCTCGCAAATGCCACACACAAACACCCACAGAGAGCCCCCCCCACACACACACCCACACAGAGCCCCCCCCACACACACAGAGCCTCACACACACACAGCCACACAGAGCCCCCTCACACAGAGCCCCCCCACACACCCACACAGAGCCTCCCCACACACTGCAAGCCCTCCCCACACACTGCGAGCCCCACACACTGCGAGGCCCCCCACACACTGCGAGACCCCCCACACACACTGGGGATCAACATGAAAATAGGACAATGACTGAGTTATACCAAGAAGCCGGGGGGTCAGTGTATTCTGCACTCCTCAATACGTTGAATAATAGTGGGGCTCACCAATCTATTGTCTTTGAATAAGTCAATAGGGACCCCATTTAGGCCCAGCACTTTGATACCTCCCTTCAGGGTAATTTTGGGGAATCACTACTATTTATGCTTCCTGGCATACACCCACACAGAGCCCCCCACACACACAAAGAGCCCCACACACACACAGCCACACAGAGCCCCCCTCACAGAGCCCCCCCCACACACACCCACACAGAGCCCCCCACACACACTGCGAGCCCCCCCACACACTGCGAGCCCCACACACTGCGAGACCCCTCCCACACACTGCGAGACCCCCCCACACACTGCGAGACCCCCCACACACACTGGGGATCAACATGAAAATAGGACAATGACTGAGTTATACCAAGAAGCCGGGGGGTCAGTGTATTCTGCACTCCTCAATACGTTGAATAATAGTGGGGCTCACCAATCTATTGTCTTTGAATAAGTCAATAGGGACCCCATTTAGGCCCAGCACTTTAATACCTCCCTTTAGGGTAATTTTGGGGAATCACTACTATTTATGCTTCCTGGCATATCTATTAAAGTGGCGATGTTGTATTGCTTATAAAAAAGTGCCACACATTGATGCCGTGGGGTCATTGGGTCCATACACCTATCGGTCTCTTC
This sequence comes from Lissotriton vulgaris, assembly GCF_964263255.1. Taxonomy (NCBI): domain Eukaryota; kingdom Metazoa; phylum Chordata; class Amphibia; order Caudata; family Salamandridae; genus Lissotriton; species Lissotriton vulgaris. The sequence continues at coordinate 320,340 of NW_028251782.1, read as the reverse complement.
AATCGGTGAATTTACAATTTTCCCAAAAAATTGAGAGTATTTTCTTTTATTGAAGGGAACAGGTGTGTTTGCTTAAAGGGCTTTCGTGACATCAAAGCTAGGATTAGAATTGATACCAAGAGCTAGACATTACCAGCCTGTATCAGCTTTACACAAAACAGAAGTTAACTTTTTTACAATGGGCTTTATTTGAAAAGTGCCCCGCCCTATAAATAGTCATTCTACAGCACATGTGCAAATTAGCATGTTAAAGTGCATATTGGTACATTCACCTTATAATACTTGTTATCTCTCTTAGTTAACTACTCACAGTATCACAAATTTCAGCAGGCAAGGCTTTCAACTTGCTTTAATGAATGGCGAATACATGTCAACTGGACATCTTAAGCCAAACCTATGTCGGTGGGAAGCAAAAAAAAGTCATGTTTATCGTAAATATGATCAGTCCATAAATTCACTTCAATAGTGAGAAGGAGAATGGACTTTAATGAGTGGCTCGGAGCACCCTCAATTCTTCCTACTAACAAGCAGTAACAAAGCAAAATATCTGGCCTTCGAAAGCTTCTGTGACGATTAGGTTTTTATTACAAACATACTACAAACATTTTAAAAAAGGAAAATAGAAAAATATGGTGCCATCTGAATGTGGTCACCTTACGCTTGCAAAAAAAAAAAAACATCTTACATTTAAGTAGTGATGTAATTAGTGATGTCCTTTAAACAACAAGCCTTTCAGTTATGCTGCGCATTTCTGTATTTTTTGCTGTTAACGAGCCAAACAAATCACCATCTATCCAAGAACTCAAAATGCAGGCAGCTACAATGTTACAATGCCACTTCAACACTTTAGAAGATAAACTTTAAATTAAAAAAAAGAGTCCAGGCAAACTAAAATAGCTAGTATTTAAAGTTAATATAAAAACATACAGAATAAAGCACACTTCATTGTGCGGTCAGTCAAACGGAAGGGAGTCAATAAGTTAAGTACGATGACCCAATGCCTCATGCTGTGGGGGCGGAAGCAAATTGTGAGGGGCAATTTAACGGCCCAACCTATGATGCCAAACGACTAAAAGCCCTTCTATCTATACATATTATGTAAGATTTTGAGGCAAGCAATAGTCTAACAAAACAAAGGCCAGACCTAAAAACAGGCTGCTGGAGAGGGACTTCTACTGTGTATGCATCCACAGCCAGATTCCAAGACTGGGCCAAGCAGTACCTACACAACTACTAACCATCCCACTCCTGCAAGTGTGACACTTCAGACTATTCCAGGACCCAAAAGCTGAAAGAATGGCTTGGGTTGCAGGCATTAGTTATTTGTAATGTATTTTGAATTAACAAACAACTGTTGTTCTCTTTTCTAAATCAGATAAACAATGCCAACATGTGGCAGACTGACATAAGTCCTGATGTTGATATTTGACCGTTGGTACGGAGCACCGGAAACTACAGGTACAAATTAAGCACTGGTTGCACGCATTCATAGACAGTGAGTGAACTGCATTAGGTTGCTGCTAATGGCAGCATTAGGCCTGCTACTGCCAGCCCAGCCTGTCTCATCACCTGGTGTTGTTGTTGTTACTGGCTCTAGCTGGCAGGCTACTAGTACACAACACACAGTACTAGTTGCTGCCTGTCCTGAGTGAGTCCTCAACTGCACCAACATCGGGTCTCGCACTCACGCTGGTTGTCTGGAGCTGAAGTTGTTGTTGAATCATGGAGCCAGTAAGATCAGTGGCTCGCATGACTCAGTGTGCTGAGGTGCGGCCGGCCAGTGAGGGTATGCTGGGGTGGGCACTGGGCAGTCACTGGGGGTGAGCGTGGCAAATGGGCGCAATCTGAAGAAAAGAAACTGTGCACGCTGCCTACTACGTGCGCACAGCCCAATCCCCTGCAGGACCAAAACCAGCCCAAATAATGCGTCACTCACTCCCTCCCTCCCTCCCCACCCACCGGGCCAGGAACACTAAAGTAAGGGCCGCGGCGCTGCCGGCGGCGCCACGTCATCAATCATCATCAACATATTATACACATACATTCCCCCTGCAAACCCTACCAACTACTGATCGTTTTCGCCCCCTGGGCCCTGGTGCAAATATCACCCGCCCCTTTCCCAGTCCTGATCTCCCGTGGGGATCCCACAGAACATCTTCCCCACTTCAGACCCTCTTTCCTCCTCTGAACCCTGCTCCACACACCACCCCAACTGCGCGTCTCCACAACACACCCCTTCCCCTGCCCTCTCCCCCCGTCACACACCTCCCCAGCCAGGCCCCCTCTCCAGCTCTCCGATCTCCCACGCCCCCTCTTACCCTCGAAGTGGCCCACGCCTTCGTTCGCCCTGCGGGCCTTGGGTTGTTCGGGGTCCTTGTCCGCCATGGCCTCGGTGCTGCCTCCGTCCGAGTCCCGGCTCCACTGCAGGGGGTGTGTGACTGTGAGCAATACAGAGCAAGGGGGCCGAGCCTGGGTGACAGTGCTGGGCCCGCACACCGCTACAGGGGCGTACCTCAACTCTCCTCCTTGCCTCACCACACCCACAGGGGCGTACCTCAACACTCCTGCGTGCCCCCCACACCCACTGCTGCCACGGGTAGCGGGAGGGAGCCTCCCCTAGCCCCAAATAAAACCAATCGACTCACCTGCACCTTGCGACGGCGGCATTTCTCCGGTCTCCCTCTTCGGCATGGGAGACCGGCAACGTCGACGGCGGCAATCTCTTGGGCACTTCTCCGGTCTCCCTCTTCGGCATGGGAGACCGGCAACGTCCTCCGCATCTCCCGGGGCTCCCTCCAGGCCACGGGAGCCCCGCGTGGGCCGCCATACTTCTTGCCGTCTTCCTTCTTCCCCCGGGCTGCGGGGGGCGGGCACTTCCGGCCGGCCGCGCTAGGATTGGCCGGCCGGCTAGTCACTTCCGGGTCGCCGCGGGCAGCGCGGCGGCCCGTCTCTAGCTCAGGCAGGCGGGCGCCGAAGTTTCCCGAGGAGTGGGCTCCCTCGCGGACCAGCAGTGACGTCCACGCAGCTTCACCAATCAGGAGCAGGAAGGCAGGTGCCGGCAATGCCAGACCAGATTCGGGGGCGTTCCCGGCTTTTGGCTGACGTCGCGTGACGTCGCCAAAAGCCAAAAAATCTCGGGAACGTCCCCGAATCTGGTCCGGCATTGACGGACAGGCCCATCGTGGAGCTAGCCAATAAATGACGGGGGCCGTTCCTAACTCCACTACAATACTCATTAGGTTTTCGCCTGCGCGAAAAAGCTGCGCAGAGCGCAGCTTTCGCCAGGCAAAACCTAAAAATCAATGTTTATCTCTGTTTGAAGAATGAAGGCTATATGTGGAATTAGCTAAACCTAGTGTTATTAAAAACCAAATGGTGCTCGTTACTAATGGCATGCAACCTTATCTTACATCTGTTTCGAACTATCAACATAGGTTTATTCTGACAACATTAAGACTTAAGATTTTCTATCAACTTGTAACTTTTCTTACAACCAATGATTGGTCTGTCGCTTGACCAAAATGCCTGTGTGAAACCGGTCCTAGGATGCATGTTTACAGTCTAGGGAGGAAATGGCCTGGCAGTTCGGGCTGGACTGTTCCCATTGGGTGCAGGGTCAAGACTGATTTGCATATGGCTGGGTCCAAACTGGAATGGCATGGTGAGCAAAAAGACAATGGATTTAGGCCCAGATCTCTGTACTGGGGTGAATGTATGACATTGTTCTGCATTCTGTCCATCAATTGTTGTTTTCGCATTTGTCACCCAGAGTGTGACGGGTGTGCCCAGACGTGGGCCCAGTGCTCTCCATGCCACTGGAGTTAAGCTATCCTGGCTGATGAGGGCTGAAAGCCCGAAACCGGTCCTAGGATGCTTGTTTCCAGTCCAGGGAAGACCTGGCCTAGCAGTTCGGGCTGGACTGTACTCATTGGGCGCAGGGTCAAGACTGATTTGCATATGGCTGGGTCCAAACTGGAATGGCATGGTGAGGAAAAAACGATGGATTTAGGCCCAGATCTCTGTACTGGGGTGAATGTATGACATTGTTCTGCATTCTGCCCATCAATTGTTGATTCAGCTTTCAATTTGCATGCAATGTTTATGGTATCTTTTATAAGACACCTCGGAAACATTTTATTTTGCCTATTCTACTTGACCATAAATTCAAACAATGCCGCCCTGTTTATTGTTTCTGCAACAATTAGCATCTCTACCAATTTGTTGCCTGGTGTCTAGTTACCTCTGGTCCGTGATTTGCCTTAGGAAAAAAAATGGAGTACTAGAATTAACTACGCTATGATGGGGTAGCGCTCTCTTAAGTGCAATACTGCCATGCGGCATTTTCAATACAATGTTAATACATTTTATTTTATGACTTTTAACACACTTGTGCAATATCGTTTTGTTTTGATTTATAATGAATTGATATTGTAATTTATTGCATGCTTTTATGTTTTTACCAAAATAAAATAATGCAAAGTATTGATTAATTAATTGATACTGCCCAATTGTCGAACCAATTTCCTAACACAGGCTGCAATTCCTCTGCTCTGGAAGATACCAACAGCACATATAGAGCTCCTAGTAACGAGAAGAAGACTTCAAGCCATCCCACACAACCGCAAATCTTTAAAAGAAGCTGCAAGACATCTACAGAAGAATGTGGAACAACAGAAACTACTCCAACCAGGTTTTAGACCCATGGTAGGAACAAAAACCACAGTACCAGACATCCGATGATGAAGAAGACCACAAGGTTGTACAAATCCTCCATGATTGATAAGTAACATATGGTTAGGTAAACCACAACAGCCCACTTAAAAGACAGGACCAAAGTGACAGAAACATCATCTCTCAACAGCAGCATCTAATATATTAGAATAAGGTCTACTGAGCCACCATGTTTAGCCCATGAGCGCTCCAAAAATTGTGCCCACCTTGCATGTGCTTCCCATTTAGGCTGGAATGCAGTGTGGAGATGGATTGCACGCTGTGAGGCTCCCTGTTTGCTCATAGCACTTACCAGGGCTGATGGGCAGAGTTGCGCTGACCACGCGGTGACGCAGCATTCCTCTGCCTAACGTATTGGTTCTTCGGGCCCTTCTGAACACCAAGTGATGGGCGGTAGATCCCGTTCGACATTGCCAGTTGTTATGTCGGCCCCCCACACCACCTCCACCCCCGAGAGCTGGGCCTAAGTGTTAGAGTGAGATGGGCGCTGAAGGAGACACACATGACATGTGATGCCGTCTGGTGCGGGAACTGCCTCTGCGCAGCCCCGCCCGTTTATTTATACCCACAGTCATGTGACCGCAGGCCAAACCAAAACAGGCTATAAACGCCAGGGTGTGTATAGGAACACCCATGCGCGGCCCGAAACATTACAGTGGCCAGTAGTTCCCCCGTTACTGATTTATAGACTGTACTTATCATATACCAGAGGTAAAATAAAAGTACACAGACTACCAGGGAGATAGTGGAAGGGGTTGTGAGAAGACACAATAACACATGGGGCTGGAGTTCCTCTTTAAACATCAAAAACTACTGAGGGTGTCCCTTGTGTCACTGTGTCTGCCAAGTGGGAGCCCTCCGCCACCCCCCATCAGAAGAGCCCATTTTTAGGTCGAGCATTCAAGACCTCTTGTTTATGCTTTCATATATACTTGTATGTGTATGTACTTTCTGGGCTCTGGAGATCAGGCCTAGGACTTGTCTGCTTCTGCTTAGGGACTTTTGTTTCTGTTCGACTGCCTCTATTTGACTGTCTTGATAGAAAACGACCAGTAGAGGTCAGGAAAATTCCAGAAATGCATTCTGCTGAGGGACTTTCTTTTTTTTGCTTTTTTCTGGCTACTCCCTCTATTTAACTTTATTGATAGAAAACGACCAGCAGAGGTCAGTAAAATACCAGAATCACTTTAGCATTCTCTGGATCCCAGTCCATGGAAATTGTCTTCCACGAGCACCCGTAGACAATTAAAAAAAATTGAAATCTTCTATTTTCAGTGATATGACAACCGAAGGCCCTGGTTTTATATTAAAAACAGAGTTTTGGACTGTACAATTTTCCGCCGAAAGGCAATATTTCTCTCCATGCGTTCCCATACCTGGCGTGTCACACAGTTTGGTGCTTACTTTCCCTCCATGTTAAAGAACAGAAGATGTTTCAGCACCCAGGCTAATGTGCTGCATAGCTAAATACATATAAGGTCCCAAAGGCTCTCCGATTGCATTGCAAATGCTTGTTAAGACAGTGAGCTATTCAAGATCCTAAACGCAGTGTTTTTCTTTCGCCGTCCTTTGTTTCCAGCACGAAGAGTCACCTACACACCTCCAAGTTTATTTTAAACACTGGCTTCATACCATAAGCAGATTTACGAGTGAGAAGAAATAAAAACCATAAGCAGATCAGCGGTGTGGACGTGATGAGTCCCAAGCGCGAGATCTGAGGAACAATTCTGCAATCTGTCTCATCATTTCCAGCTATAAGCCCCACGGCAGTATCTCAAAATGGCTACAGAAGCATTTTTATTTTAATTTACCGTCTTATTAAAATCTGACCAGGCTCCGTGGTATTCAGATGACGCTACGGTTTGAAAGAAAGGCTTAAATTAGATGAAAGGATGCAAAAGGCCGCGCTACATCCAAGTACATCAATTGTATAAAACAAGCTCTTTATCATCTCAGTTGGTACTCTGTCAGACGGCGTCAAAGGCCGGAAATTAATTCTTCAGAATATAAAGCCTTGTGTCGCTTTTCCTGGGCACCAACGGCCAGATTCATCAACGGAAAATCGGCTCGCAAAGGGCCAGATTCTGAGAATCTGGCCCTTTGCGAGCGCAATTTTTGCATTTGGGATTCATCATCCCAAATGCAAAATTCGCTATTATAGAATTCGCACATTTGCGAGGAATTGCATTTAAGGAATCTCTATTTGAGATTCCTTAAATGCAATTCATGAAACATTTAAAAATTGCGAATTCGCAATTTTGGGCGGCTATTTACCGCGAAGTCAAACCTCGTGGTAAATAGCGGAAACTTAGAAAAATGCACTTAAGTGCATTTTTCTAAGTTGTAATTTACACACACACATGTCCTTGGGACATGTGTGTGCGCAACACCAGCATCCAATATAATTTCAGGGGTGCAACAGGGTGTCCTTTGGACACCCCTGCACCCTTGAAATCGCAAACTCAAAATGCGAATCGCTAATAGCGATTCGCACATTGATATGTCTTCCCCTTCATTCCTATGGGCCTAAAGGCCCATAGGAATGAGTTATTCCTTATTTGCGATTAGCAATTAGCTAATCGCAAATAAGGAAGCTGTAGGAATCGCAATAAATATTGCGATTTCTACATGAATCCCGTTTTGCGAGTCTGTAATAGCGATTCCTTAATAATCGCTATTACAGACTCGCAAAACATGCCGATGATGAATCTATGTGCAAGTTCGTATGGCACTACGGGGGATGAAGAACACCCACTGGCACTTCCCCAGCCCCACTTGCAGTATTCATGGAGAGAAGGGAAGCCATGGCAGTAAATATGTCAGCAGAGCTAGTGTGCGCCGTCTAAATGTTGTGGGTCCTCATCTTCCTACGGGGCTGTAGAAATCCATCAAACAAGCATTGTCAAAAGCCCATAGGTCTGGCTTGCATTTAAGTCATGACTAAATCATTTGAAATGCCTTTCGCAGTGGAAAAAAACCGATTGCTTTTTGTACAAAATGCAACAACTAGATAGATAATTTACTGTGCAATGATTAGAGCTCCCGGTTTTATGGCATTTTCTTTTCTACCATTTCGGTCTGTATTTATCCATATTTATTTTTTGCTAATTTTATCTGCATTTATCCATATTTGGGGGGGGAGGGGGGTGTTGGAAAAAGTAAGCTGAAATTAGCATATTTCCACATTTATTTAACCGATAAACATGCGCTCATGCTTGATTGTCTGCCAGATTTCAGTGCTGTGAACACCCTCAGAAGATTAATCAGTGCACTTATATGAAAATATGCACATTTCTCTATCAACCTTGTGCATATCTGCTACTTTTAAAGCCTCTTTACTAAAATTCCTTTCTTTTTTAACCCCCTTATCTATCAATCCACACATCTATTGGCCTGGCAGTCATGGCAGACAGTATTTAGAATTACTCAAAAAGCAATCTAATTTCCATTTTTATCCACATTTAAAAATAAATACAGACAAGAAAATTAATGTTTTCTGTCTGTCTTTATCTGTAAAAACGGAAAACAGGGAGCCTTAGTTATGATACAGTGTACTTTTGAGCTGTAAAATAGTCCCTCATGCATTTAAACGCAAGCATTCCATAGGAGGAGGAAATAAACACCAAACCGCTATTAGAAAATGGTGAGAGAAATACTCCTGTGGCTGAAGCCAAAGTGCACTCTACATATGTATTAAATTACTGGAAATAATAGGTCTGCAGACAGCTGGGTTGTCAAACCAGACCTAAAATGCGCCAGGTAGGGGGGATGCATGAGGGTACATGGCGGAATGAGGTGGGGAATCAGGAGCATTGGAATAGATTTTAAAATATTTTTTTTAAGTAACCAGACCCCCCAGGATATAGCGGCATGGATTAGCAAATTTAGCAGCACAAATATGGAAATTTAGCGGCATTTTGCGGCACTTTATTTTACTCATAATCATTCATTACAGGCTATTAAAGCATATAAATACAGGTGAGGTTCTTGTACAGGATCCATCTTGTACTGATTTACTTGAAAGTGCTCTCAAATGATAATGTCAAGTGAATTAGACACATGAAGTAAATGCATTTGACTTAGATTACGCAACTTAGTTATGCAGGGAATTTGGGATGTTAACCTACGTTTCCTGGTCACATAAAGTACAATTATGTCACTGACTAGATTCATTTATTTTTCTCAATCCCCTTTGAAACCAGAGGTCTGTGTTTTTGTACAACTGAGTCAGATGAATAGTTAAATAAATACAGATAACAGGTTAATCTGGCATTATTTCTAAAGAAGGACGTATATAGTGAAGGTAAAGGAATGCAGGACACTTATCTGCTAAGCAGTGGTAGAGCAAGCTTCACTCTGAGTCGTGGAGCAAGCAGTAGTAGTGCAAGCTTCACCCAGGCACACAGAGGGCAGAAGCAGTGTGTAGTTCCCCCTGAGAAAAAGCATGCATGGGCAACAGAAGTGAAACCTTCCCTCACACAAGGAGTATAGAAGGCAGCAGTGCAAGCCTCTCTCAGTCTGTGTTTCATCAGCAGTGGTGCAAATGTTTCTCGGGCACAAAACAGGGGCAGCAGATTTGAAAGCTTGTTTGTACCAGTCACATAGCATGTGGCGGCAGGAGTGCAAGCATTCCTACAGCTTACATTGGGGGAAGCCGTACTTTCGGCATCGGCTCAGATGAACAGAGATGAACAGAGCAGCAGCGGTAATGCCCGCTTCCTCCCTGCTATGTTGATTTGCACCCCATGAGCCCTCAGTTTCTTAGTGGCCATTCCAGGAAAAGTAAGAGTTATAGGCGGACAATGCAGTGCATGTCACTTAGTCATTGAGCATTACTCACCAGGGGTCACCCCGAACTCGGCAGCCAGTTTCAATGTGCATTTAATCCATGGCCTGATTTTCCGGTCACTGTGTCAATGTGCAGCCACACTGTGTCCAGTCCAATATTTACTTTTCTAAGAAAAATAATTCTTTTATCTCTAACGTTTCAAACTCTACATATTCAAAGGAATAACGACATTCACAAGCAATAAAACAAAATCCCTTTGAGGTTGGGGTTCGAATAGTTGTCAGGCACGTCCCTGTCCCACCCTCTCGCTTATAACATGGTTGGGGATTATTCCCCATTCACGGCTGGCTGAATCTATGGAATACCCACTAATAGGCATACGCAAGAGTTGCCCTTTGACTCTTAGAAATTAGTCAAAAGTGTCTAAGGTGCAACAGCACCTTCTGCAACAAATCCCCTACGTCCCACAGGCCCAGTTCAAGTCTTAACTGCTCCTGCAGCACGGAAGCTCTTGGTGTTACAGCCAGCACCCTGGGCTTAAGCACTCAGGAGTTCAGATCCTGCTCGAAGTCATGCTGCTTGCGACACCCGCGGCAGCACGAGGCAGGCACAGGCTCTCTCTCCAGAGTGGAGCGGCTGGCTCTCTCCAACAACATGAGCAGCTTCCAGCTCACGAAGACATGGTAAGGCGATTTCTACCAAGCTAGGGAAAGAAGGTAGATTTTAATTCTTCCGCTTCCAACTAGACACAGCCCATCTGGCTGCTTGGCAGATGGCAGATTGTGGTGTCTCAACCTCCCTTTCTTGTAGTCCTTTTCCAGACACCAAATGTGATTTAGGGTCCGAGTCTTTGAAGCTTTATGTTGGGGTTCTGCTTCTTTTAAGTATACATTTCTCATTTTCTTGCTTCCTCCTGAAAGGATGTCTGTCACAGCAAGCAAGATTCTGCAGATGATTGACCCACATCACAATTCATGGGAGTGACCACTGTTCACACCTGGATGTCAGCTATAGTGGTATGTGAATCAAAAGGTTAATCGCAGGCTCCCACCTCTACTCTTTACGATTCCCTAATTAGCCCCATCTCTTTCCTAAGATGTGTCCAGGCCCCTTCCTTGTGCTCTAGCACTGATTCAAAGACCAGCCTTGAGAAGTGTAGCATGAGAGGCCCTTCCTCCCTTCCTTTAGTGTGTCCCACCCAGTTAACAGGAATGCGGCAATACACAAATCTGTCTGGGGGATTCCACTCCTCCTTACGCCTTCACCAGGCAAGCCTGGGCTTCCCAAAATGGAACCCGGGGTCCTGCATGTAATCTACCATTGTAGGAATACTTACACTCTGTGTACTTTCACAGCACACTGTCTCTCCAGTACTGTGCCACAACAGCCACACATACCTTCAGCACACACATTCATTCTGGCTGCACTACTCAGTACTGTAACCTTTCTATATTGTACCAGAGTATGCTATTTAGAAACACACGCTCTGCCAGCACACACTCACCATGTGCTTGCTGCATATCACTTCACCTTTTCTGTATTGTAATTCACGTAAGCATCCATACACCCAGCACATGGTTCCTCTGCGCACGCACTGCAAATGACTACATCTTTCATGTCATGTATTCCTTGCTGGCATGCATACGCTCAGCACATGCACTAATCCCACATGTACTACACAGTACTGCCCTATCCCTGTGCAGTACCCTTCCCAGGCACACGTACATCCAGCGCAGAGTCGCGACTCCTGCGATGTGCAGCCCTCTACATTTACTTGATGTAGGCCAAGGGTGAGTTAAGCAAACAGCAATGGTGATGGGATATGAATACGATGAATACATGTTATTGGCCTAATATATACAATATAACCCTATAACCGTTCGTTAGCATTGCATTATTCACATAGTATTATTATAGTTAGGACGATTCACTCTAGTGTTGCTTAAACCTATTGGTATGACCGGAGCCATCTTGTTTCGCTTCTCAGTCTCCAATGCTGTTTACCTGAAATCACATGATTAGGCTTTCTGTACGAAACCACTATGGCAGACCGAGCTGTCTGCTTCATTCGTTAGTTTGTAGCTCAGGGAAACCCAAGGTCACACCTGCCCTTCTTGTGGGATGCGCACATTCTAGCAGAGCCCGTTCCTGCACTCCCCGAGCTACAGATAGAAAGGGAGGTACCTTACTGACCTACCCCCGGAATAGCTTAGGCCCAGCTACTAGCAATCAATTGTGTTTTATATGGGTTTTCCTGCTGGCTCACTGACAAGTTGTATCTTTCCTAGTAAGGTGACATTGTGTTATGTGTGAAACGTATATATGCCTTGCCCTGCTTGTGTGTGATCAGTCTCCTCTGCGCACCTCCGAGGGTCGTGTAGACTGAGGCTCCCCTGTCAAGGCCTGTATCTGCAGAATAAACGATTGAACCTTCTCCATTGCTGACTGACTTATTATTTACGAATAAGGTATATGGGCTATTGGTGAGTATAGTCCATTAGTATAATATTTTGGTTCCTTCAACGGAACTTGTAAAAAAAAAAGAAAAAAAAAGTGAGTGAGCCTGTAGGCCTCACTAAAGTGGCTAAGAAGGACCTGCTCATTATGACTGATCAGTACCCGGTATGCTGCGATGAAGACACTAGTCTTCCATCACCATGAGGGTAGTGCTTTGGACGCCTCGCCTGTTCCAACAAGACCGCAATCCGTGAGACAGGTCCAGGTCACTGCGCACATACATGATCACCTATGACCCAAAAAAAAAATCAGCATTAAGGATCCAGAAAACAGTAATGTTGGGCACTCGGGGCAGGGGTACGCATCTTTAACCATGCAGAGCAGTTTCCCTACCCAACAAATGAAAAGAAATGTGCCCATGATTTATACATTTCCTTTACAGTTTAAAACATGCTATATGCCTAGATCATTCATATTCATATCCAATCCAATTCATATGTATAACAACCTCCCCACTTAGGGGAGTACTTCCATAAATCAGCTCCCACAACCAGTTAGCTGTGTTGGTACCTGGCTATGGGGATACAAGTTACCCAAAATAAGGGGAATAGCACTTTGGGTGGACCCACATTCCAAGAGTCTCCAGCTTTTTGGAGAGCAGCATACACATCATGTAGGGCATCTGCAAGGGAACTACTGAGGAGCACACAACACCTGAAAACATGCGGCTTCAAGCAGAATGATGAAATGAGGATCTGGATGGAACAAAGAGATCGCAATGTGTACTTCTGGCCCTACAGCCTGCTCTCCACAATTCAGACGTGTTAGAGATTTACTCCTGGTCAGACATTTCGCCACCATCTAATAGAATAAACATAGATCCTCTGCCCTCCTGGTGACAATCCAGACTAATGTTCTACAGAGCAATGTAGAACTTACGAAGAAATAGACCACTGGAGTACTTCATGTTATTACATTTCATGGTCATCTTCTGCCTCAGGAGCTTGTTGTCTGTTTAGATGGAGACGGTTTCTCCAAGTAAGTAGAGATGGAACCCTTTCAAAAGGCAAATAGGGTAGGCTTAACGCTGTGTACAAATCACTCCACTGCAACCCCCTGTTATGGGGATGAAATAAAAAGATTTGACAACAAAAAAAAAAAAAAGGCAAATAAGGACACAAGACATCTTCATGTCATTCGGGCTGCTGACTGGGCAGAAGGCAGAATCGGATGACAACTACCAGATGCTCTTTGACCATGTTGTTCTATAGCACCAAGTACACGCTGACAGTCTTGTCGGAGGCAATCAGGACAAAAAAGGGCCTACTGTAGTCAAGTTTTAGAAGTATAGGCTTCATCCAGAACTTTTTCGAGTCTATCAAGTATTGGCATTTAGCTGTCTAGCTGGCATGAAGGGGCTGATTCTTGGGAGTCAAGGCAGTCAGTTGTGCAAAAGCCCTCACCTTGCTGAGGATGCTGAGAAACGTCCTCCACCTAGCTGATAATACGGTGGGCAACAATGTGGCACTTGCCTACCTGGACTATCAACTTCACTCTTCAGGCCCTGCCTGTCTGAAGGCCCTTGTCAGGTTTCTCAGGTAGCCTTTCAAGCTTGCCACAGGACTTACAGGCTTCATAATCAGAAAATTGTCTATTTTTGTACCCAGTAGCATCACCTCTGGTTGTGCCTTTAGCAGCTCTGGGCTGGCCTGAAAGTTACTTATGCTAAGTGCATTAACTGGGCAGTCGTACTCTGTAGCCAGGTCTAAACTACATCTTCACGTCAAACTAAATGTTCACTCCAGGCAGAGACATATGTTGTATAAGGCAAGCAAATGCTACAGTGTGTTATAAATAACTTATATATACTCCATGCAAGCAAAGTGACCTTTTAATATTTTTTACTTACAGAGTGAACTGATTTATGCACTGCTCTAAATTAACACACAGGCTGACAATATCTGCTGTCCCTGCACAGAGTTATGACAAACAAGAGAGTAATCAATTATGGCTGGCATGCTCTAGGCACATAAGTGCCATACACAATAATGAGCACAACTGAGTACAGAGTCACAGTGTTACCCAGGGGTCTATTGCTAACTTAGAAGAGAAACACAATGAAGTGGGTTGCTTGCTGTTAAAGTAAATAGAACAGAGCGTTATGTTATAGTGGAGAAGTGTGGCTCACTGGTTAGAGCAGGCAGACCCTGAAGCAGAGGTCAGACCCAGGACCAGGGTTCAATTCCCGACGCGGCAGGGTCTTGAGCTCAAATGTCCATGGACTCGATAATTCTCGCTTCGGTGCCTGACCTAATCATGGGTTCACACTCTGCAACTCTGGGCATTAAGCTTGCTTAATCTCCACAACGGCCCCCCCGCGGTGGGATGCCTGTCTTTCACCTTGGGGATGCCCTGTAGGGGCTATCTCACAGGGAAAAGCCAGGACGGGTTCCCAAGGCAAGCGCGGAGATACCCCTTCGGGGGTCGATTCAGGCGCTATATAAGAAACATAATAATAATAATGCCTCAGCATTTGATGCAGCTTTTAAAGTGGGAAGTACCAATACATGTGTCTGCAGTCTGATTCTGACCTTTGAGGCGTCTTGAAATGAAATACATACTGTAAAGTGTACAAAGGTGGAGTACAGGGGATGTATTGCAACTATGCAGTTAAAAACAAATAAGGATGTACATGTTGAGAATGTACATACTGTACTTCTAATGAGGTGCTGTGACTTGTATATGGAAGACCAAGCTACAGTGTGTCCACTTAAACATGAATGAATAATTGAATGAATTAATACAGTATGCCATTTGTAGCAAGCACCACAGCCAGGATATCTTGGAGCATATGGCCCCCAGAAGGATCTCCTGGTGCGGATAAATACACTGATGGCGGGTCTGGTGGCCCAGTGGACTAATGCATCCACTGCAGAGGCCGTTGTTCGACCTCATGGTCACAGGTTTAAATTCCCGGCGGGTCCACTCAGACTCTCATCCTTTCTGCGGTCGATAAAAGTAGTACCATTATGTTGGTTTACAATAAACATCTATTATTCAGCGTCATGATGCCCCTTTGGGGGTGAACGTGCGCTTTACAAATACACGTCATGTTGTTATCTCTTTATCTCGGACCACTTCCCATAAGACCCTCTCAAAATAAGAAGTAATAAGAGGGATAATGTAATTAACTTTTTCTGAATTAGCTTTTTTGAAGGGACTCTTTCTACCTACCGAATTTGACACCCATCATAACAGGAAAACAGCATAGCCACCAGCCAAGTTTCCCAATGCTTCATTTATATACCCATAGGAGTGAATTTAATGTACTTTAACATATATATTTAAATATAGCCAAGTGAATTAAGTCCTGCAAGCCACGGGAAATGTGTCGGCGTGCAGTATGAATAGATATTGTGATATAGAAACAAAGTAACTGGTAACCATGTTATGTGCACTCTTCCAAAGAGGCCCTCTCCACTGCACAGAAACGATAGCTTCAGTTATATATCCCAGTGTGACTCATTCTAAGGAGTATTAGGATGATCTAGTTCAAGAGTTCAATCTAAGCTGGGCTGGATAAGGACCTGGAACAAGCTCCCGGTCGACATCAGGCGCGCCCCCACCCTGCACATCTTCAGGAAGACCCTCAAGACCTGGCTCTTCGACTGACCAGAGCTGCCCCCCAGCACCTTGAGACCCTCACGGGTGAGTAGCACGCTTAAAGAATCCCTGAGTGATGGACTGATTGATTGAAATGCAGCAGGGCTGCTGATAAACCCCTGGGCAAATTCAAATGGACCAGTAACGGGTAGCTGCCTTGAACCGGAGACAACTAAGGCTTCTTAGTCCACCTTGCTCCTAAACTTGGCTCACTTTGATATCCAAGAAGGATGCGAATTTCTTGCCGATGGGAGGAAGGACTCACTCTCCAACAACCCCGCATGTGGAGGAGACAGGGGGACTTTCTCACAAGCGCCATTTCAGCATGCTCGAATCCCGCAGCACGTGATGCTGATTTCTTGCCAGTGGGAGGAAGGGCCCTCTCTCCTACAATCCCATGGGTGGAGGAACTGTGGGACTTTCTCAAGAGTGCTATTTCAGTGCACTTGGACCCCGCAGGGCGGGACACACCTGGGCCAAGAGTCTGCGCCCATTCACGTCCGGATGAGGCTGGGCTCCTTATCTTGGCCTGAATCAAGTTATTGCCCTCCATCTTGTTCCTTGAAAAGAGGAAGGTAAGTGTCCACCAACAATGGTTCAGGAAAAATCCATGGTCTATAACCACCTTTAATGCCATGGGTGCAATTGATAGAGAGCTGTCCAATGCAGAGGAGAGACTGGTATCTGCCTAACGAGCAGTAGTTGAAATTACTGGAGTACCTACATCAACTGCCCCTGTTGAGCAACCAGGTGGTGAGAAGGGAGATAGGTGCGCACATAACTCAGGCACTCCAAATGCTTGTGTAAGTAGAGAGCCACTAATAATTGAGACCTATACGTAAAATAACCCAGAGACCTCAGAGAATGGTCAAAGAGGAAAAGGAAAGCAGCTGTCAAAACCTCCGACAAAGGACTTAAAACATCCAGGGTAAGGGAGGTCACAGTACAGGGGCAAAATAGGGGTAATTTCCCAGTCAGTGAAAAATCCCTAAAAGTTCAGTCTATTTTCGACCCTGATTCTGGTGATTTCGCAGCCATCTTGAGCAGGACTGAGGTGATGGTAAAAAAGAAAAACATCACTTGACCAGATGATGACCAGATTACAGGTGGTCAAAATAATTGCAAGTAATTGCCTGGATCTAATTCGAGACATAAAAGTATTGGTCTGTAATCCTGAAAGTCAACAGTCAAACACGCTATAATATCTGTGCCAACCTCGAAGGACGGATGAGATAACCCTGGCAAGGCTAGAGGCCTCAATTTGGTGCCCCACAGAATCTGGAGAATCTGGGATTCAATGGTCTAATTTCAACCCACTACGTCACCTTATATTGGATAAAGAGCAAGGCACTAGCCATTGACATATATTAGACCTTCCCCCACAGGCTACCCCGTACGTAGTTGTATTGAAAAATTTCCCAGTCCTATGGAAATCGACCAGAGGGAAACTTTGGGGAGTTTAAGAAAGATCTATTTACTGGATCAGGCAGAAAACAGGCCTGGCCAATCAGATTTATATGTTTATATGGTCCACAGAGTTAGCTGGATGGGAACAAGCAAAAAGACTGATCCAGGCGATTGCATAGTGATGAATTGCAGATCCCCCAACTTGGTTAAGTTGGTCTTGTAAAGATTGGGTGTATCGTTGCTCTTCAATACAAAGATTACTGCGGTTCCATTGGGCTATTCTTTACAAAAACCGACAGACTATTTGAGATTGGGCTCCTTCACTCTACCTGATCCCAATCGAAACCATGGGAGCATTGTTTCTAATGTTCCTGCTATGGACCATTTCTCTATACTGTGGGCAATGGATGAGAATGACTAATAGCCAAAGTTGCCAAACCCAGTCGAAACATGCTGTTAATAACAGCTGCAACACAGGGGATTTGCCATTCCAGGAGTTCAACTGGAGGAGCACTTGGAATTACAAAATTGTTAGTTACCTACCGTGAGGGTCCCGGAGAAAAGTAACAAGGACAATACACCAATGCAGACATATAAGTAAAGTTTAATGTTCTGGATTATCGTGGGTTTAAAAGAAAAAACACAGAATTCGGATTAGCTTTTTTTTGTTAACTTTTGGATCATTTGTTTACAGGAAACTTTCCCTCATATAAACAGGTTTACGACTTACTCTACACCAGCAGGACAATTGCCGGGAATGTAAAGAGGGATTAGTTACTTATTTCTCAACACTGTTTCGTCGGAAGTTGATATATAAAAAAAACTAGATTCCCCATATTACCAGATTTTAAATTGCCAAGTAACATCCATATCTACATAAGGAACTTCTATAATAATGTCCTTAGTGTGGAGAAGGCAAGTGTGATTGATTATATAGAGAACTGGAAGCCATCTACTCTCAAAGGTCTGGGGCTAACCATGTGATCTGGAGTGGGGATTTTACTATCCATCTATTCTCATTACCGGTAAAGAAAGTTTGTGTTTATGTGGATAATAACACACATCTAGTCATAACACCCTTTCCTCATGAATGGTACGTTGGTAAGATACATGATCTTATATTTAAACATAATATGGTTTTTGCTAATGATGTTAGTGTTCTGTATGCCCCATTGAAACAATTTCGGGGGCAGAGAGTGGAAAAATACAATCGATTTTATTCTAGTCAAAAACAATTTGGGGCCCTTTAAGTATAATTTTAAGACACATTCAAACTGGCTAAGTGACCATAAAGCTCAAAGCGTAGATATTCACTGCCCAAGTAGACATGTGAAGCCTAGTGGAGCACAACATGTCAAAGGTATAGAAATAGCTACCATAAACCATATGTATCACCCTGCATTTCGCCACTGAACCTACCTACCTGCTGCTGCTCACTTTCCTGGCTCCTCAGACCCCTGGGACCAACGCAGCAACTCGCCGGACCCGCTTCGCGGGTCCCGCAGCGCGGCCTCAACCGCGGGAGCTGCTGCCAGAGTGGGGTATTTTGTTGTTAGCTAGGGGCGTTTAGCGGATCTCGGCAGGGCTGCGAGCTGAAGGCAGGGACTCCGTGGACCAGGAGTCCCTGCGTGCCTGATCTATTTCACCTGGGCTGCTCTCCCTGCCGGCCCCGCCCACCCGCCCACGGAGATAACCGCGAGCATTTGGACTTTGCTGGTGGGACCGCTTGAACTGCATTTCGCCACTGAACCTACCTACCTGCTGCTGCTCACTTTCCTGGCTCCTCAGACCCCTGGGACCAACGCAGCAACTCGCCGGACCCGCTTCGTGGGTCCCGCAGCGCGGCCTCAACCGCGGCAGCTGCTGCCAGAGTAGGGTATTTTGTTGTTAGCCAGGGGCGTTTAGCGGATCTCGGCAGGGCTGCGAGCTGAAGGCAGGGACTCCGTGGACCAGGAGTCCCTGCGTGCCTGATCTATTTCACCTGGGCTGCTCTCCCTGCCGGCCCCGCCCCCCCGCCCACGGAGATAAACACGAGCATTTGGACTTTGCTGGTGGGACCGCTTGAACTGCATTTCGCCACTGAACCTACCTACCTGCTGCTGCTCACTTTCCTGGCTCCTCAGACACCTGGGACCAACGCAGCAACTTGCCGGACCCGCTTTGCGGGTCCCGCAGCGCGGCCTCAACCGCGGGAGCTGCTGCCAGACTGGGGTATTTTGTTGTTAGCTAGGGGCGTTTAGCGGATCTCGGCAGGGCTGCGAGCTGAAGGCAGGGACTCCGTGGACCAGGAGTCCCTGCGTGCCTGATCTATTTCACCTGGGCTGCTCTCCCTGCCGGCCCCGCCCCCCCACCCACGGAGATAAACGCGAGCATTTGGACTTTGCTGGTGGGACCGCTTGAACTGCATTTCGCCACTGAACCTACCTACCTGCTGCTGCTCACTTTCCTGGCTCCTCAGACCCCTTGGACCAACGCAGCAACTCGCCGGACCCGCTTCGCGGGTCCCGCAGCGCGGCCTCAACCGCGGGAGCTGCTGCCAGAGTGGGGTATTTTGTTGTTAGCTAGGGGCGTTTAGCGGATCTCGGCAGGGCTGCGAGCTGAAGGCAGGGACTCCGTGGACCAGGAGTCCCTGCGTGCCTGATCTATTTCACCTGGGCTGCTCTCCCTGCCGGCCCCGCCCACGGAGATAAACACGAGCATTTGGACTTTGCTGGTGGGACCGCTTGAACTGCATTTCGCCACTGAACCTACCTACCTGCTGCTGCTCACTTTCCTGGCTCCTCAGACCCCTGGGACCAACGCAGCAACTTGCCGGACCCGCTTCGCGGGTCCCGCAGCGCGGCCTCAACCGCGGGAGCTGCTGTCAGAGTGGGGTATTTTGTTGTTAGCTAGGGGCGTTTAGCGGATCTCGGCAGGGCTGCGAGCTGAAGGCAGGGACTCCGTGGACCAGGAGTCCCTGCGTGCCTGATCTATTTCACCTGGGCTGCTCTCCCTGCCGGCCCTGCCCCCCCGCCCACGGAGATAAACGCGAGCATTTGGACTTTGCTGGTGGGACCGCTTGAACTGCATTTCGCCACTGAACCTACCTACCTGCTGCTGCTCACTTTCCTGGCTCCTCAGACCCCTTGGACCAACGCAGCGCGGCCTCAACCGCGGGAGCTGCTGCCAGAGTGGGGTATTTTGTTGTTAGCTAGGGGCGTTTAGCGGATCTCGGCAGGGCTGCGAGCTGAAGGCAGGGACTCCGTGGACCAGGAGTCCCTGCGTGCCTGATCTATTTCACCTGGGCTGCTCTCCCTGCCGGCCCCGCCCACCCGCCAATCACGTTTCTCGTCTGTTACTTTTAGAAGGTCGTGCACCCGTTGCGCGGGAGCGCGCGGGAGAAGCCCGGGACAAGGGCGGGACCGTCTGTGGCCGTCCGAGGCCGGTAGAGACTGGACTGGGCCTAGGCTCTTTAATCTCGGTTATTCCTTGAATCCATTGTATCAGTGCCATTTGTGTGTCTTAGTCGTCGGATCAGCGTAGGGATCTTTAGTGATTTAACTAGTTGTTACCTCGTTATAACCCTCCTCTACAATAGTGTTTACGGCTTCCGCCACCGCTGCTCTTTGTTCTGGCAAGGATCATGGAGTGTTGTGAAACCAGAAGCATGGCAGCCGCGGGAGGGAAAAAACTGACCGGCACGCTAGATGATTTTATTGTTCTCACTCATTCCCTGATTAATGAGGGCATTGTACTCATGGAAAGAAGGGTGTCTCATGAATTAGCAATAGCTAAGAGATCGTCGTTGGGTCTTATTGGTTCGGCCCGCACCCCAGACAAATCCTTACACACACCCAATCCAGTTCAGGTTGTGGCTGATATTCATAATATGATTGGCAGTCAGCAAGGCTCATTAGATTTATTGCCCCCAAATTCCCAGGCTGAGTCTTCTATTCCTACGGAGTCCAGCTTGGGGCAAATTCAGATAAACCCTCAGGCAGCCCCCCAGCCAGCATGTACAGATGAACAAAAAAGGGGAAGAGGGAGGGGGCAAATCCTAAACGAAAGCAATCATTTGTTAGTGCCGTTAGAGCCAAGAAAGCTCGTTCTCCCCAACTTAGGAAAACTAGCGAGGATATTAACAATACGGGCGGCTCAGCAGAGGTAAGAGATCCTGTAACTGAGCCTACCGGTCAGATAAGTGGGGTAGTTCAAAATGGTCCGGATACCGTTAGTTTACCACTGACTATTATCGATGACACTATTTTGGATGATTCCCTGGCGGATATTCTCGAGGACAGCACCATAGCTGATAGGTCGAAGGCTGATACACCTGGGGAAGTTGTCGGGGAGGAGGAAACATTAGGCTGTACCATAACGAAAATTATCAAAAGCTTACTCGCACCCCTAGAAGCCAGACTGCATGGCATTGAAAAAGTGCTACATGACATACATAAAGATATCAGGTTTCATGATAGCAGCTACGCCAATAGGGCCACTAATGTAACCAATGCAGCGATTAAAGCCCAGTCTGGGGCCAAGAGTACAGTGATAGAAAATAAGAAAACGACAAAGAATCAGACTCCGAATCCACTTATCCCTGTGACGAATAAAGTAAGTTCCCAAGCCCAATCCCATACATCAAATAAGCCTACTGTCCAAACCAATCCTAAAACGCCCATAATTCCCGCCCAACATACTGACTCTACTACCTCCGAAAAAATACATACACGGCGTAATATTCATCTCCCGCCAGACGCCTGTCCGTATGTGATCATTCTGACAGGGGTAACAGAATTGGTTCACTCACAATCAGAAACTTTTCAGGCACTTAAAAATAAGGTATGTCACTGGCTCATGAATAATTACCCTCTTCCACCAAATCTTTGTGGTAACATCTTAATGGTCGAGAGAACACCTTGGGTAGGCCATAATCAGAAAACAACACAGGGTGATTGTATAGTTGTGACCTTTGAAGATCCACATGTTGTAGAATATATCTGCAGGAGAAAACCTCGTAATCACAATGGATCTTTGGTCACGGCTAGACCCCTGTTCCATTTTTATATGCCCAAAGATCAACAGGACAACAGATGGAGCTGGCTTAAAAACCCAACCTATCATAAGGGAGGTATGAGGCAAGAGGTACCTAGAGAAAGGAATCCCTATGGCTGGGACAGGGCTAGTGAGGAGGGGTGGTTTTTAGTTCAGCGTAGAAGAGGTAGGAATAATCAAGACCCTAGTTTCCAAATAGATAGGCGTAGGGGTACTGGCATGATTGCTGGTCACAATTATAATTATGCCGAGGTCCCTCATTCATTAAATAATCCCTATAATGTTCCGATGGCAAATCAGTATGAGTGTCTGACTGACCTAGATTGGGTTGATTGACAACAAGTGGCCACTACTACAGATCTTGATAAGCGAAAAAAGGATAATTCAGTTTCCCAATAAATATGGGCTTGGACACCAGGGTTATAGACTTAGATAACTTGGCACTAGCTCCAATTGTCCATGAGCCTGACACCGGCAATGCTTCAACAACTAGCTCAGTAAACCAACCTGAGTGTAGGAATGTCCTTAGAGATAGAAGATACACTAGGGTAGGAACTTGGAACATTGCCGGCCTTAGGAATAAAATTGATGATCCTATATGGAGGAAATTATTAGGTTCCGCTGATATCGCTTTACAAGAGACTTGGGACACAAACAACATACTTACTTTGGATGGCTATACCACCTTTTTTCTTCCTGCGCTCACCGCTACTAGTGGTAGAGCAAGGGGAGGTTTGGTAACCTTAGTGGCAGCTAACATCACAGGAAAACATACAATGATTGACTCAGGTTCACCCTACTGTTTGGTAGTTAAAATCGTTTGTAAAGGGGCCCAGAACGTGTTAATTGTGAATTTTTATAATTCCTTTGACAGAGCTACCTCAACGAGCAACCTGACAGTGCTACATTCCTTTCTAGCAGATTACAAGGAAGTGTCGAAGAATGATTGCCATGTAATTTTGTTGGGTGATTTTAATATTCATAGATGCCCTGATAAATGCCCGCCCAATGATCTTTTCGCCCCTCCTGGGCTAGCTGACTCACTTCGAGCACACAGATCAGGGGTCACTATTGGAATGTATCTTGGCGGAAAATGGTCTGATGCTGCCTATGGGGGATGACTCCGATATACAAACCTTTAAGGGTAATGGTAGTGGGACCACTATTGACTATATTTTTACAAGCCTAACACTAGGGAGCAACATTGTAGATTACTCCCCGGAATGTTCCCACTTTAGTGATCACAATCCTGTCTTTTTACGAGTCAGTGGAATCCTCAGTAGTTCTGAGACGAAACCAAATAGTGGGGCCAAACTGGACATTAGGGCCACAGATCAGGCCAGGAGAATCAAATGGTGTAAAGTTATCCCCGAGGATTTCCTAGGCAACCTTTTCCATAGTAGAGGTGAGGAGATGCGTATCTGTATGGATAAGGAAGCAGGGGACAAGGAGGTAGTGGAGGCATATCAAATGGTTTGCTGTCAGGTTATGATTGACCTAACAAATAATGGCAAAATTAAAGAATCGGGATCGGTTGGCTGGTTTGATCGTAACTGCTCAACTTGTAATCGTAAATTGAAGGAGGCTCTGAAATGTAAACCCCTTGATAGGGCACGAGTGGCATTATTAAGGAAGGCTTACAAAGGAGCGGTAGAACAAAGGAGGCGGGAGATCAGGGAAGATGCTTGGGCGGAACTGACTTCCATAGATGTCATAAAAAACAGCGCAAAATTTTGGGCAGTGATTAATCAACCCTACTTCTCTGATTCTAGTAATAATGTTTTAGATTGTGGAATCCAAGAGGACAAGTGGTTCTCTCATTTTAAATCAGTCTATGAACAAATGTCTGTAGGGGGTGACAATACAAGTAGGAGGGCTACCAACTCTTATACCTTAGAGGTGAATGAGGCCGAGGTGGCGGAAGCCATCAGTAAAATGACTAGTAATAAGGCCCCCGGACCTGATGGCGTACCTGCCGATCTTTTTAAGTCTGACATAGTGACATGGTCCAAAGTTTTATCTAACATTTTTAATAGAATCCCAACAACTGGTATCCCAAAGACCTGGTCGCAGTCGGTAATTGTACCCATTTTTAAAAAAGGCAACAGAGGAGAACCGAGCAATTACCGTCCGATTTCCCTTATAGATTCTGCAGTGAAGGTTCTTGGCAGAGTGGTACTGTGTAAGCTATCTGACTGGCTTGAGGATACAAATTCCCTGTCAGCCGTACAGTACGGATTTAGAAAGGGTCGCAGCACCATAGACCAGAGCCTTAATCTTCAATTGCTAATTGGAAAGTATACCCTAGCTAAGCAAGGTAATTTGTACATAGCTTTTATGGACCTGTCCTCGGCCTTTGATCGAGTAAACAGGTCCAAGCTATGGGAATTGCTCCTTAAAATGGGTATCGATGAGAACATAGTATACTTTCTTGCGGATCTCCACCGGGATCTCACTGCTACAGTGAGATATGATCGGAAGGGGAACAGGACGGGTAAGATAGGAATATCTAATGGGGTTAGGCAAGGTTGTATTTTAGCCCCAATATTATTTACCTTATATATTAATGAGTTAGCAAGCGTCCTGGGAACAGTTTGTAAAGATATTCCAAAGGCAGGCAAGTTTTTATTACCCGCTCTGTTATATGCGGACGATGCCACACTTGTATCACGTACACCAGTGGGCTTACAATGTCTTTTAAATTCATTTTATGAGTTTATGTTTTCTTTGGACCTTGGCATTAATTACACTAAATCCCACGTCATGGCCGTGGGCACAAGGGGCAGGCATAGGAAGTTGATGACCTTACACTGCAATGGAAACAAGCTATCCAGGGTATCCAAATTTCCATACCTATGGGTGGTTTTTAATGAAAAATCCACCTGGCTTCCCCAATTGTTCGAGAAGAGAAATGCCTTTGTAAGATCCATCTCCGCTGTCTTGAGTTTCTCTCGTAAATTGGGGGTAAAACCACTAGAAGCAGTGCTAAAAGTTTATGACGCTAAATGTGTCTCTATTGCAATGTATGGCGCAGATTTATGGGGCTTTAAGAGTGTCAAGCTGTTACAGGTGGCAGAGGATACATTTTTAAAGTCTATTCTTTCTGTACCACAATCGACTTCAGGTTTCATTGTTCACCAAGAATGTGGGGTGGGTTATTTAGAAGACCGAATTGCTATTGCCCCTCTCTTAAAGTGGATCACGGTATGGTTAAACCCAGAGGTTGAGGTAAACCACGAGATCCTGTTGGATTGCCTTAGACTAGCAGATTGGGACTCTATACCATGGTTAAGCTATGTGAGAAATACTGCAGTCTCATTGGGACGCCCGGACCTTTTTGAGGAGCCATCTAAACTGGTTAAAGCAGATATAAAATGGGTCAAGACTAATTTCAAATTATATAGAGAGATGGAAAGAGAGGGTCTCGAGCTGATTAAGCCAACTGTGAGAACCCACCAGTTAGTCGTAACATCGGATAATGACCTAGAATTATATCTGAAAGTTGTCAATAATGCCAACCATAGATATTTATTGACAAAGTTCAGATTAAACAAAATTCATCTACTCATATCTGGGAGCCCATGCTGGACTAAGGATATAGACCTGAAACTTTGTACCTGTGATGGTTTTTCAATAATGGATACTGCCCATTTTATGTTCTTTTGTGGTCATTTTAAGGAGTTACGGAAAAAAATTATTGTACCGCTGTTAAAGGACAAAGGGTTTAAACAAGTGAAACCTGCGCTTTTATATCTCCAACTTTTGTCCAACACGTGGGAAATATTTAACGTCGCTACCTTTTTAAATATAGCCATGAGATGGAGGGAAAAATTAATTAAT
The DNA here is from genome assembly GCF_964263255.1 of Lissotriton vulgaris. Lineage (NCBI taxonomy): Eukaryota > Metazoa > Chordata > Amphibia > Caudata > Salamandridae > Lissotriton > Lissotriton vulgaris. Next base: position 294,419 of record NW_028251782.1, on the reverse strand, counting down.
TAGTTAGTTTGAGACGATATCCCGGAAACTGTTAATTAATGATTTCTGTTTTTTTTTTAATCTACATGAATTGCTCTTGTTTTAATGTTCTTGTAAATATATATGTTGTTGATGGCTAATTTTATTGTATCATGAATGTTTTTCCCCCTTTTCTGACATGTATACTTTTGTGGTTTTGTTATGAACCGAATAAAGTACTTTGACTGACTGGTATCACCCTGAAATGCAGCAAAGTCCATCCAAAGGACTTTTACATAAAACTTATAAGAGATAACAACATGCAAATTAATGCATGCTCAAATGTATCCTGGTTTTTAGGGGCCAGGATGAGACCCGATGATGAAGCAAGGCACTGATAGGGTGTATGAGGGTCTTCTCAACACCACTGAGTGAGGTCCTGTACCAAGAGAGTGCTCCACTTTATAAATAACTTCAACCCGCCACTGAGATAGGCCAATACATGTAGGACACTCATGGTAATAGAGTTATTGAAGGGAGGTCTAGTCCTGTACCTCCTCTCCTCCCATCTGGCTTTTTAGAACTTTGTTCATAAAAAAATCCAGGGTACTAGTGGTAGCAGTCAATTTAACTAAAACCTGGGTTTGTAACTTGGTCTAAATGTTGACAAAAAGTATCAGTTTAAAACTGAAAGGGTTAATCTTACCAACATAGGTTTTTTTTTTCTTCATAAAGTGGGGACAGCTGATACAAGCAGGAACTCTGATAAGCTGGGATTCTCGAACAATAAGTACAGATGGGAAACGTTCTAGAATCAAATACTACCAACTCATAAGCTAGGCAAGAGGCCTAGAGAAGTTTCAAGAGGATAACATGGAGGTGGAAGAAAAGTTACCAAGTGACCCAGCGAGAAAATAAATATCTAAATGGTATTGGCTCATGATCCAAGCGGGAGAAGAAGACCTTGTTCTATCACTAGATTTAAGGAAGAAAGACCTGCCAACACAAGACTTGCAACATCTATGGCAAGTATCCTTTTCTTTATTATGGCATGCAATAATATCTGCACTTCTCAGGAAGAACCATCCCTTTACTTTACACAGGGCATACTGGACCCCAGAAAGATTAACTAAGATGAACAAGCAAGTAGTGATAAGTTGTCCTAAACGTGGTGAAGCAAAAGCTGCCACATCCACGTTTGGCCAGTGTCCCCAACTCTGTTTGTTTTGGGCCAACGTGGGGAAGGCTATAAATAAAGCTTTAGGACAGAACGTTGAGGTAAGCACAGGTATTACTATTTTTGGCATGATGGATAATAATGGTTCTCCTACTTTCCTAAACAATAAACAAAAAGATTTACTGTCTGTACTAATCCTGCTTGCTAGACGAGAGATATGTATAAAGTGGATACTTGCTTGCCCTCCAAGGCTAAATGAGTGGCTGATTTCTGTAGGTAAATTTAGAAAGCTGGACCAATCCAGAGAGAAAAGTAACCGGACAAAAATCTGAGACCTATGGGACAGTAATAAACCCCAAGACGGAGAGTAGCAGTAGGATAGGAAGGGATGTCCGATGATTTCATATAATGCAACAAAACTCATTTTGGGACGGTCACCATGGTGGCACCTTGAGTGACTATCCTGGTGAATTTGGAGAGCTCAAAACACAATCTTACCTTAAGACGAGAAGGCGCTCCCTTCTACCAGATGAGGTGAGAAAAAATCCCTAGCTGGTAACGACCAAACAAGAGGGATTATTTTCTTTCTATCTCTCAACTTTTGCACAAATGAGGACAAAAAAAAACTAAAGAAAGAAGAAAAAAAAGGATTTTTTTCTTATTTGGGCCTTGTTAGATTTGGGGGTCTCTAGTTGGCACAGGTGGGTACTTGTGACAAATAGGGATCCTTGCCTCTAGTCAGGGTAAGGGGGTACACTCCTAAAATAACCCCTGTTCGCCCCCTTGGTAGCTTGGCAAGAGCAGACAGGCTTATCTCAGAGGCAGTGTCTAAAGCATTTGTGACCACATACAGTAACCCAGTGACAACACTACAGATGAACACCACACAGTTGTATATTAAAAATAAGTATTCTTTATATAGACTTAACACAAGACCACAAACGACAAAAATCCACAATACTATATTAAGATGGTAATTTTAGCTTAGTTCATTTCAGGTCTTAAGATGCAACACTTAGCGTCAATGTGCCTTACGATGCGTTGCGCTTCCACAAAAGTGTTGCAGCGATGGAAATGCGGCAAAGTTCCAGTGCAAAGAAATAAAGACGTGAAGATCTTCAAGATGCGGCACGCTTCTCCAATGATGCGATAAGTCTCGGTTCGATGCGTTGACTGCAGCGGCAACACCCTTGTTAAGCGATGCGACGGCAACAGTCTCGGCTACAGCACTCTTCTCCTATGGTTGCGAGACACTGCTGCGCAATTCGACAACTACAGCAGCGACATCCAAGATGCGACGGCAGCAGCTCCGACGGCGACACTCTTCTCCGTGGATGCGAGGCACTTTTCTCGATGCGGTGCAGTGCGACAGCTACAGCGGTGACATCCACGATGCGGCAGCAGCAGCGATGGCGAAACGCCTCTTCCTCATTGCAAGACGCTTCTCTCGATGCAGTGCAATGCCTCAGCTACAGTGGCGACACCCTCTTTCGGAGTTGCTGCGACGGCGACACGCTTCTTCCTCTTGAGTCGCGTTTCCAGCTCCTTGCGACACACAGTCCCTTAGCAGGCCCAAAACAGCAGCAGACACTTCTAAAGAACTCTGGGGAGCTGGGGTTTGAAGTCTGTTGTCCCTGAGACTTCAGCAGGAGGCAAGCTCTGTTCCAAGCCCTTGGAGATCCTTCACAAGTTGAAAATAAAGCACACAAAGTTCTTTCTCCTTTCTTTGGCAGTCAGGCAACCACTGCAGGCCAATCCCCCAAACAGCACTTCAGTTTAGGGATAGTCTCTCCTCAGTTTCTTCAGGGTCCTCTCCTCAGCAAAGGTTTCTTCTTGTAGTCCAAAAGTGATTTCTTGGGATCAGGGTCCCAATATTTATACCCCAAAATCCTTTGTGCTCTGAGGGCAGAGGTGCCTTTGCCCAGTTCAAACCAGTTCTGGAGCACTCATGACATGACTCCTGCTTCCCTTTCACAGCGCAGGGTAGAAACATCAGACGCTCCACAGGAGATGGAGCCAGCATTGTGAAGGAAAGGCACAGCCTGGAGCACTCTGTTGACATGATTCCTTCTCTCCTTTCACAGTGTGGGCAGAGACATCAGACGCACCACAGGGGGTGGAGCCAGCACTGTGGGGGACAGGCACAGTCCTATTCAGGTCCCAGGTACAACTCCTCCCTCCAATCTAGATGCAGATCTCTCTATTCACCACTGGGCGGACTCACCCTGTCTCTTGGAATCCCCCAGCCCTGTCACTCAAACTCCAGACAAGGAATACACAACCTAGCAGAGGCAGGCTTGGAAGGTTGGACAAGAAAATACGTACTTTCTATAAGTGGTATTTTCAAACACAGAATGTTAAAACCAACTTCACTAAAAGATGTATTTTGTCATTTTGAGTTCAGGCATACTAAACTCAAATTTCTACCGTGTTCCCTGAGTCAGTTAGAATTATAAGATGTAATAATCTAACTGCCCATTCTGGCCTATGGAGAACAGGTAGCCTAGCAATAGTGAAAAACGAAAATGGCTGTAATTCACTATTAGGACATGCCACACACACACCAGGGCATGTCCTACCTTATAGTTACAATGCACCCTGCTCTTGGGCCTACCATAGGGGTGTCTGATATGACGAAAAGGGAAGGTTTAGGGACTGGCAAGTGGGTGCACTTGCCCAGTCAGCATGGCAGTACCGGACTGCACACAGGCTCTGCAATGGCAGGCCTTAGAAACACTTTTACAGGCAGCTTCTGTGGGTGGCACAACCAGTGCTGCAAGGCCACAAGCAGCATTTGGTTTACAAGCCCTGGGCACTCCGTGCACTGTACTAGGGTCTGACCAGTAAACCAAATCAGCCAATCATGGAATCACTAATTGATATATCAATTTACAATAGGGAGAGCATATGCACTTTAGCACTTATCAAGTGGTTAGGGGCCATATGTATCATCAACTTGATTTGCGATTCTGAAATAGCGATTTTTTAGAAATCGCTATTTCAGAATCGCAAATTGGGATGTATGTACAAATGTGCTTTTTTGTGTGAATTCTAAGCATTCCTTAATTGCGATTAGCAAATTGCGAATCGCAATTAAGGAACACTTTCCCATTCTTTTCTATGGGACAGGAGGCCCATAGGAATGAATGGGAAGTTATTCTCAATTTGCGATTCACAATTTGAGAATCGCAAATTGACAATAATTTCATCCATTGCTTTTAAGGAATCGCAAAATTTGCGATTTCTTAAATGCAATTGCGAAATAAGTAATCGCAAAATTTGTGATTCCTTGTTTTGCACCAGATTTTCCTTAATACATACCATTTAGCAAATTCGCATTCGCAATTTGAGAACAATTTCATACATTGCATTTAAGAAATCGCAAAATTTGCGATTTCTTAAATGCAATTGCAAAATAAGGAATCGCAAAATTTGCGATTCCTTGTTTTGCACCAGATTTTCCTTAATACATACTATTTAGCAAATTCGCATTCGCAAACGCCGAAATTTTGTGAATGCGAATTTTTGCTTGATACATATGGCCCTAAGTGCCCAGAGTCATAAAACCAACAAAAACAGGTTAGATAAAATACAGGAGGAAGGCAAAAAGTTCAGTGATGACCCTGCATAAAGGGTCAAGTCCAACAGGCCTTTTATAGGACATCCGGGGCACCTGGTAACAACAGATACAGCTAGAAAAAACCATTGCGTCAACTAATTCCTTTTCTGGGAAACTGGAGATAAAGCTATTACAAGAACTAGGTGTTATTTAGAAAGCAAAATGTGTTTCCTCTGTGATATAAGGAGCAGGCATTTGGGGCTATACTAATTTGAAAAAGTTGCAACTAGTCAAAGATACTTGTTTAAGAAAGTATCTCTCAGTATTGGAGAGTGCTTCCACCTAAGTTTAACAAAGAGGAATGGGTTTTCCTTTTCTGGAAGATCTTATCAGGATTTGCCCAATTGTTTTATGGCACAGAATCAGGACACAGACAGAGATAATTTTGAATAAAGAGTTATCTACTGACTGTCTATCCCTAGATATGCTATAAAAAAAAACCTGGATTAAGTACATTAAGGACTTCTGCTGTGGATTGAAAAATGTCATTCTACCCAGTGATCTTGCAATCCTAGAAAGTTTAAGATTTGTGTTAACAACATTTAGATGTAACATTATCCACCGACTTGTGTCTTTTTCCAACACAGGATGATTGGTCCGCTGTGGCTGACAGGTGCCCATGTGACAATGTATCCAAACAATGCACCTTGTTCGTTTTTGCAATTGTTATAACTTGAGAAAGTGAGGAAGCAATTGATCCTACCACTTTTGCGAAGAAATCAATTTAGATAATGCAGGCCTGTCATGATTTTTCTCCAGCAATTACTTACCCTAAAGCTTTGCCTAGCAGTATCTACATTTTCATGGCATTCTGTCATGATAAACAAGAAAAAAAGCACCCACTAATGTGGATGTTCAATGCCTATCTATCGATAAACATGAGTTGTATTTGTACAGTGTTTTGAACAGCTTTAACCCCTTGGGCGCGGGCGCGATTCTGCGCCTGTGCTGCACTTCTGAAGAGTGGGCGGGATCATGACGGCCCCCAGCCATCATCAGCACACGCCCACCGTGTTGCATGATGGACGGGGGCCGTCATCAGCATGGAAGGGGTTAAACTCTTAACTACCTCATGATACGCCTGTGGACTCATGAACTTAGATGAGATTTGTTTGTTTCTGATTACATTTAATTCTGCTTTTTATCTAATATGTAATGTATTTTGTAACTGTTGTGCTTTTATGGTTCTAAGGTGAAATCGAATAAAGCCTTTAGAATGACTCATAGCCAAGAAGGAGATTTGCTTATTATGGAGGACGGCAAAAAGAAAGATCTATAATATGAATCTGTAGAAGTTAGATAATATATGCAGAAAAAATCCTTTTCCCCCCCCCGTGTTGATGTCCATTATTAATGCATCTTTTCAAGAAGGACAAAAATAGTCAGTGATAGGTGTGATCTCACATGCCACGGTTGAGATGAGCTGCGGCCTGATTTCCCAGTAGAGTGCTTGGCCAAGACTTTGCAGGTACCCAGGGACATTTTCAAATCCAGACTCTAGGCTGTCACAATTGGTGGGCCAGTAGTTTGTAGGCGACACTGAACAAGAGGGAAAGCAACAACAAAGTGCCTTCCTCCCTTCCCTTTGTGAAATCCAAGCTGGTTCCAGCAACCATGAACGGGTCGAGAGTGGAACTTCAGCAGTGGTTAGAGCCAGTTAGAGCTGATGCGGTAAGTGCTGTATGAAAGCCACAAAGAGGGGCATTGGGACTGCATCTGAACCAGCAGGCACAGGGCCAATGCCTGGGGTGACTTCCTATCTGAGGAGACAGAAATATCCAGGGAAATGCACACTTGGCCTTGAAAGGCACGTGCAGCATCCCTCCAGCCGCACATCATACAGACAGGAACTGTTTTGGTGAAAGCGTAAAGATGACTAGTCTTCACACTCCAGTGGAAATGAACAATGGGGAAAACCAACAAAAAGCAAATCCTAGAAAAAGGATGCTTACAATCCAGTGCAAACATCTATCTACTAGAGCACCGCCTCCTAGGGGGTATTTTTGGAATCGAACAGAAAGTGACAGCTTTGACACCTTGCTAGGATCCATGATCGAGTAAATAATTAAATGTCTTGTGTATGTATAATAATGCTTTGGAAACTGTGGATACAATATTTAAATCATAACAAATCACTAAACATAATGAAGAATGTTTTGTGTTTCCCAGAGTCCCTAAGTGCGCTGGGGATGCCCAGACGTGGGTCCCAGGCACTCCACACCACTGGAGTCAAGCTAGCCGGGCTGATGAGAGGTGTTACCTCGAAACCGGTCCGGTCCTCGGATGCTTGATTCCGTTCTGGGAAGGACATGGCTTTTGTAGTTCGGACTGGACTGTTCCCATGGGGCACAGGGTCAGAGCTGATTTGCATATCGCCATTGTCTAACCCAGGGTGGTGTGGAGTGCAAAAAACCGATGGATTTGGGCCCAGATCTTTGGACTGGGTTGAGTGTGTGCCATTGATCCACATTCGGTCCATCACCTGTTGTTTTTGCATATTCCTCCCAGAGTCTTAAAAGCATAATCCATGTGTAATGGTATGTATATTTGTTAAATTATATTGTCAAGATGTCTCAAGCCCCAGAAGCTAGTTAGAATCAGTAGTAGGTCAGACTAGTTAAAAGAGTGTCCCACAGTTTACAGTGGAGTTAGCTCACATGTGATGATGGAGCATTTTTGGGGTTGGTGATTGGTACACTGCGACCTCTTAATAACATTAAAGTTAATGTGTGTGTTATTATTCTTTCTTTTACTAAAATACCCACTAAGTGACCCTGTGTTTAAAGATAGGTGTTTAATTGACTTCTTTTCTTCCTTACACTTGGCAAAGTTTATTGAAGGAAGGCGGTGGGGGTTTGATAAAGGTGCTGAAGAAAGACCAGAGATACTTTCAGTACAGAAACAGAGCTGAAAGATGTCGAGAAGTAATAGGTAGCGAAGAAGGAACATAAAAGTTGTATAGTACAGGAGTCAGAAACTACAGAGATGATGGACCCTTACTAGACTAAGCACCTGACTATCTATCCCCCATGCAATATATAAAACCCTTAAGTTCAAACAAGGGGACTGTGTGCACACTGAATGGCACCCATCATCACTGTGCCTTTTCCCTGGGGAATTTTTTATAATACAAACAACCGCAAAGGTGCACCACAAGTAATGTAACAAATGTAATGATAATGATATATCTTGGAGATGTTGGAGTTCTTCTTCAAATCCTTTATTTTCAAAACATTTAGTCATACAAAAACAGCCGACGCGTTTCGTCCCAACCTGGGACTTCTTCAGGGCTTTAGGATAGTCGGACGTCGCATGCGTGGGAGATGTACAAAAGTGTAGTCTTGGGATCTCCTTGCCAGCTACAGTAACTCCTATAAAATTGGTTCTTCCTGACGTTGTAAATATTGTTGTATAAGTGCTAGCGGGCAAAGGCAATGCAGATTTCTTGATAATTCTTCGGAGGTATGATGGAGGAGTGCCACCTTCCTGAAAGGACTATTTCAGTCCATGTGCTGAAAAATCTGAATTAAAGGTATCAATGGTGTTGGACTGGAGGTCCTGTAGGTCCTATGGAGGAGGGTGTGGGCACTGTATCCCAGCAGGCCGTTGTGGTCAAAAACGGCCGGCGCCCATCCACTTCCCTCGTCCTGACCGACACCCGCAGCGACGTCGTGTGCTGTGTCCATTGATACCTTTAATTCAGATTTTTCAGCACATGGACTGAAATAGTCCTTTCAGGAAGGTGGCACTCCTCCATCATACCTCCGAAGAAATCTGCATTGCCTTTGCCCGCTAGCACTTATACAACAATATTTACAACGTCAGGAAGAACCAATTTTATAGGAGTTACTGTAGCTGGCAAGGAGATCCCAAGACTACACTTTTGTACATCTCCCACGCATGCGACGTCCGACTATCCTAAAGCCCTGAAGAAGTCCCAGGTTGGGACGAAACGCGTCGGCTGTTTTTGTATGACTAAATGTTTTGAAAATAAAGGATTTGAAGAAGAACTCCAACATCTCCAAGATATATCATTATCATTACATTTGTTACATTACTTGTGGTGCACCTTTGCGGTTGTTTGTAGTACAGGAGTGTTGACATAAACTAACTATGAGCTTCTGGCCCTAATACAAATTTAATTCTATAATGCACTGCCCTCCATATGCCTCATCATATATTACCAGCCATCTCCAAAAATCAAAGGGCAAGGCCCCAATAATGAAGCGTGTCACCCAGTGTGATTGAGGGGATCCGTCATTTTGGTTTTTCGTTAAACCCCTCAAACCAAAGGGGAATTAAACCTCTTGAAATACATTGGCTACATAGCATTAAACATGACACGAAGCTGGGAAAGATCTTTCCAACTTTCCCAACAGACAGCCCTCCAGTTTCTAACTATGGTTTTAGCAACTAGGCAGTGGCCTAGAAACGCCCACAGGTCTTCCCACAACCCCTGGACCAAGGATTGCCAGGCTCTAAATCAAAGATGGGGACAAAATCCTGACACCGGCTCATGGCAAAAATGAGTTTGTCTTTGAATCCAAAGGCATCATGATTTTTCTAGATTACACCAAACATGCGCCCGTAGTGTTGCAGCTCATTTGAGGGTTTGAAATTGAAGTTACGGGCAGTGAACTTATGCTACATGCTAGTGTAGCCAGCTCAGCTCAAAGTTATGCTCCAGCCAAAATTAATTATTCTTTGAATGATCAGAGGAGGTATGGGAAGGGGGGGGTCGAGGAAAGTCAACTGGGTCCAGGGTGAGGAGACCAGAGACCCTGTGCAGGAATCCGGGAATCCCCACACCCACAACTCTGCAATAAAAATAACTGAGTCCATGGTTCAGTGGCCTGGCTCCAAGATTTTTCCATCAGGTGATGAACAAACTTGAAGATTTCAAGTAACTGATTGGACAGCCACCCAGCCACAAAGAAGGTTTGAGTCAACCATATCACAGTAGGAAAACGACCCAGGTCGAGGACCAAATGCCTAATATGGATGTAGAAACAAGCTCTGATCACCAAACGTATATTTAAAAAGTTGGCAAACATGAAACTGAATTGAGAAAGACGCCAATGCTTGCTCATCCTGACAAAATAATAAACTCACTTGTGTGATGAAATATTTTGAAGTCATTACATATTGTCGCCCTGTGCTCAAGTATGCACTAGGCCACTTTTCTGTGACAGGTTTTCTTGCGGAGGAAGACGCTTCTGGGTGGAAGTATTGGGAGGGGGAAGTTAGTGTTCAGTAAATCCCTGCCCCTCTACAAGGATTTACATTATAAGAAAGTCAAATAGATTTCTGACATTGATGTGAATTGTTAATGGCCTGAATAATAAAATGAAAAGTGGTTCAGTGATACAATATATTGAAAGAAATACCCCAGAGGTGGTCAGGTTACTAAACAAAACCCACACACACTCACTGAGCTCTATAAGTGATTTCTTGGGTAGATATAGCTAGTCTAAAGTCGTCTGTGCCAGCTTCACCAGGGATCCAGAAGCGTGACCATCCTTATCAAAAAGGAATTTCCCCTCATGACAACTTGTAATTGAAGGGACAAACAAGGAAGGTTTGTAATGGTAACAGGAGCTCTCTGTGGCAATCCCTGTACCCTGATCAGTGTTTATGCGCATCCACCCATGTTAAGAGCGACCCTGCGTTAACTATTTGAACAGATTACACATACCCCACAAAGTACCACACCAACTGGTGGGGGGGAGGGGGGGGGGGGGGGTCATTGCCACTATGGATGGAGACCCAGGTGCCAAAAGCACAGAGCTGCTGGAACAAACAGACCCTCACTGCTCTGCGAATGGTCAGATGCATTAAGTCTCCAAGGAGCTTGGCGACATTGGCACCCTTCAGAGAAGGCTTTGTCCTTTTATTTGTCCACTTCTTGTTCCTTCTCCATGCTAGGTTATGTTTTTTTGCAAGCGGCACAGTTGATGCAAGTATCTGGCATGCAGGTCCTGATAAGGGGGGGCAATATTGGATTGCTCTCCGGTCGAGTTTGTCTTGGGCCAAGTCTAGGATCATCGATTGGAAACTGGAGAACATCTGGTGGCTGGTCGCGAATATACCTCTTTACTATGCATGCGATACATCGCATGCCATTACAACGACTGCGCTGTTACATCGCGAACCATTAATCGCAAGTCATTACAACAAATTGCTGTAGGGAGCACCCTGGACTTAGGATTAGTATAATTTACTATTCCTACTCCAGTTTGTGCAACAGCAGGGAAGGTGTTGGATTGTAAATCCAACACCTTCTGCCCCCTACAGCAAGTCATTGTAACGACTTGCGATGTAATGACTCGCGATGTAACAACATGGTTGTTGTAGCGACTGCGTTGTAATGGCATGAGATGTATCGCATGCGATCTAAACGCTGTTTTCCCGGTCGCTGACTTCCTATACCAAGAAATAGAACATTATTTCCAACTAAATGACAGCTCAAATCTGGTAATGAAAAGTGAACAGCAGTCCACACAAAGCGACTGTAATCAGCGAATTTAGGATAGTAATAGTTTCATATTTATCGTTGCTGACCCATTTGTCAAGTACTCCGTCAAAAATGCATAAAAAGCATGTGCGGTGTGCATTGCATTTTATTTTTAACCAGAGAATGAACGGCTTTCACAAAACATTGCAAAAGAAACAAACAAAAGGAAACACAAGAATTCCAGGTAGGCTTGCAAATGTCTGTTACATGGTGGCAAATTTCTCTAAACAAAAGGGAAGCTTGAAGCTCCCATTATCTATCTACTGAATTACTTTCTTTCCTAGAAGTATGTGACAATTCAAAACAGAGAAATCAATGCTGAAATATCGGCTCTTTATGTATGTGCAGGTTCTCTTTTATCTATTTCCCATGGTTTTGGTTCCCAGACTTGTCAGCGGTCTGATCTGCAAACTTTGCAAGCATGAAAAGAAAGCCTTTGAAATACACTACTTCAAATTGAATGCAAAAGATTAACAAAATCCAGGCTTTACTGCTTTCAATCTACTTTGGTGTATCTAGAGGCCGAATACCTTTAAACATATTTCAATAGAATTTTTTTAAAGAATTCAACAAAACCTTCCTATAACTGTGATAGACGACACAGTTGAAGATGATGAAGATGAAAGAAAATGGGCATAGCAGCATTTCAAGTACGAAGGAAATAATTTCCCCACCCACTGGAAAGGAAATGGTAGTAAGATTATTTTAATGGAAGGAGAGACTAAATCACAATGTGGAAGGAGAGGATATGGTAAAATAGTTCAATAATATCAAGCAATATCCAGGCCAAAGGTTTGAGCCCCGGAGTGTTAACCAAAAAAGTAAATGGATAAATTTGGATTTCATGGACTTTCGTCCCATTCAATAAAACCTATTCTACACTGGGTAGAAGATCCTGCTTTTAATAGTTCTCCAACTAGTCAACTGACAAAATGTTATTAGCAAATTTCCTTTAATCTACAATAACAAAATGGCACAAGCTACCCAGAAGTATTGTTTCCATCTGAAGTTTTGTTTTCTTGGTTTTATGAAGCACAAACAAGATTTTAAATGTCATATGGGTACTGGATGAATGTGCATAAGGAACAAAGTTTAACTGCTGCTTAATGTGTTCTTTTGCACCATCTAAAGTAAAATGGAGCTGTTAACCATGCATTGTCTCTGCTTCAGATAATAGAGGTTCTTCTGATTATTTCCAACTTCTTTCTACAGTCTCCAGAACCTACTGTTGTAACCATTATGTTAACTCTTACTTCCCCAGTGTTGTACGCTGCACATGTCTTCCTTTATGGACTTGTGAACCACATTCAGCTTTTTTTTTTTTTTTAAAGACGTCAGACCGCATACTAGTTTATTATTCTTCATAAGGATACTCTTTGATATAGACCCGAGATAACACAGTCAATGGCAAATCCGACCTTTCATTTTTTTCATAGCAGAAAGTTGTGTGTTGAGTAAAGGAACTATAGGGTAGTAGGAAACAGATATTGTGCATTAAAACAGACTATGAAAGCAAGTGAGGATCTCTTTGTAAATAGTTTACGCAAATCAGAAATCATGCACCATTACAAAAGATGGCCCGAGATACAAGGAAAATAGCCACAACTTCTTCCCAGTACCCTTTTTTAAAAATATATAACTCAGCAAAACTAGATGTTAACATGGGATTATCAATTATTATCAGCATCATAATGTCTTTTGGTGTAAATAATGGCATTGTTTTAGTTCGGGGGCATGTGTAAGAATGTTCATATTGTACAGAGAGCGCGCACAAGCACGCAGATATTACTTGCCATATAAACTGTTTGACTGTATCCAACAAAAGGAGATGTTGTCTCTTTGTAATTCTGTTAAGTCATGTTCTCCGGCCTGGTGGTCCGCTCCTCTGAGTTCTTTTCCACACCCAAAGCAAAAAAACCTTGGAGATATCATGGACCTGTATTTGGCTGGCTAGACCAAAATCCTACTTTCGATGATCAGGTAAACTCACTAGCAGCCTAATGCTTTGGGATACTGAGATGCTTGAAGAAAATATTATGGTTTCTACCTCGCTCGGCTCAGAACTCTGTAATTCAAGGTCTAGTAATCTCACAACTGGGATACAGTAATGTTCTTTGCAATCGATTTAATCTTGACTGGAAAAGTCCCAGGCAGAAAACTCAAAAAACTTAGCAGCATGGTTGCTACTAAACATCCCTAGATGTGCATCTATCAGGGCAGGCCTGAGATAACTGCACTGGATGCCTATCAAGAAGCGTTTCAAATCTAAAGCAATGTGCTACACTCATAGCGCGCTCTCAAATACAGGTCCATGAAAATTTCCTTAAGCTTCCTACTCTTTGCGAATATATTTTTTCTAACACCTTGATACGAGACATCTTAACCAACCATTGCGAAAATGTTGGAGGATCAGCCTCCTTCCATCTTTGCAAAATCAGCAAGCTAGCAACAAGTGATGTAATAAAAACATACTATTGTTGTGGTGGTAGGGCAAGTGTATTAGTCAATCCAAGAAGAGCTGTACTTGTTTTGGGCACTAAATTTATTTCAAGCTTGTTGCTAAGCCACTGATGCACCTGGTTACAAAATTGAGCTAAAAGCAGATACAGAGCCAGCTCCCAATAGGATGCGTGCATCTGAAACATGCTCCTGAAATAGAAGAATACATTTTAGAGAGTCGAAGAGGAGTGTAGTAATGGTTCCATCTGGAAAGAAAAGTCACACGTTTATGACTTGCACTCTCAAGATTTTCACACTAAAAAGAAGTTTATGTTGATTATTTCAGAGTCATATTAGAGGCCACAATGTGGCAACAAAAATAAAACAATTTAGACAGACAATCACTGCAGAATATGTTGCTACTGACATCAAAATTCAGCAGCATGAAAAAGAAATTCTAACAAAAACAGCTGTCAACTTTGTAGGATTTAAGCTCAATAAAATCGAGCAACTTGCACAATGTCATCACTGGGGGCCTAATTTGCATAAAAACCGAAAGAAAAGTTGAGAATGGGCTCCAGTAGGATGTTTGAAGCAATTCCTGTCTTTTTGGGGATTTCCCAAATGATTCCAGGATAGGGAAGGAATGGACAGTTACAGGTCTTTATTAGCATGCCCCTCTGTAGAATGTATGCTTGCAAAAATCTAACTATAATGCAAATTGGTTTTTGTTTCTCCATGGGCAAAATATTGGATAACTCCCATGTAAGAGGCAGCGCTACATAGTTTTTAACCTCAAAATGTAAATTTACGAGGCAAAGGCATGAGGCCAATGAATATAAATCTGTAATAGAAACAAGAAAGTATTTGCCGGTATAAGAAACCTGATTAAGTTGCAATTAGGCAATAGTCCTAGAGTACTGTCTTCCACATTGAGAATGCTAGAGCTCTAGTGAATGGGCACTTATCAAATCACTGACTTCAGTTATTTCTCATGCTAGCTAAACAGGTCTTCATTGCTTGCTTAAAAACAATCCAAGAAAGTCCACATGGCAGAATGTCTCCCTAAGTAGTACAAAACCACTGGAGGGTCATAAGCATCTTGAAGACAATGCAAGTTAAGCAGTCTGATGACTTCTCCAACATTTTGATAAACACGTTTAATGGCTGTGTACCAGCACAGAGCCCTGTGAAATGTTTATGTCCACAGGAAGGCAAGCCACCCTCTAGGCATTATAGCTTATTTTTACTTTGCCCAGGATCCAAATGTGGAAGTGCAATAGAGAGCACAGTTATACCTTATCGCCCGCAGAGACCAACCTCATGTTCCTACCGATCCAGATAATTCCTATATCTCATACTAGATGACGGAGCCTTTTAAAAAAAAGTGACTAAAGACATTTTTAGGGTAGCAGCAATGAAACAGGACATAAAAGACAGTGCTCTATAGATGCTCATAGGGGAAATTCCATAGCACTATTGTAGTGTCCACGTAGCAAAAATCTTTTATAGAAAATCGGTCCTGTCCCCATTAACCATGTATGATGTGGCATAACAATGAAGACTTTCTTCCATTTCTCTGGTGAATCATAGTCAAGAGAGAGAGTACAAGAAGGCCTATGGCAGACAAGGACAACACCCACATTCACCTCTACGTTTTAGAAGAGGAACCTACTGTAAATATCCTCACAGTACGAGGTTATTTTCTAGTGATCTTTCCCAGCCACTGCCAAGCCAACTTGGAAGTTTAGAGGTGGAGAAGAGACATGTGCATGTCTTAGCAGTGCATGGGTGCCAAGAGGTGGGCGCAGCCCGTAATATTGGTCTCAGTCTAAAGTCAGAAGCAGGTTCACAGGAAAGATCTGGAACACATGTCCTGGATAGGTTCCACCTTCGACTGCCTTTCAGGTTTCAAATAAGAAGCTTACGTGACAGCAAATTTTGTTCTGAATTAGAATACAATTTAAAAGAGAAATCTGAACTTCTGTGTTTTCTGTTTCAACTGACTTTACTTTATTGAACCTTTAATCATACAAAAAATGTTGGGGGGATACCATGTTTTTTCTGTTGCATGGACCATCTCTGAGGGGCATACAAACAATATGTTTTTAATTTAAAGATGACGGCGGGACATATATTATTCATATTTCATTGTTAGGAAATCTCATTTTGGTGAGGAAATAACAATGAAGTGTTAAAAAAAAAATCTCAACCCTCTCTTAGTGCCAGGAGTATTCCCAGACACTTGCAGTGAACGTAGCACTCAGTACTAGCAAATTGGAGCTTGCACGAGTTCCCCAAAACACCAGACCACTAGGTACTTAGTCTGCGACGGAAATGTTGTTTTGAAAGCCTTCTTGACTCACTGGGGTAGAGTGGTCAAGCAGAACATGCCTAGCGTAGAGGAGTTTGTGTGATGAGGAAGTAGAAAGTACAGTATAACACAACTCTCACAGTTGCAATAAAGATTTAAGGTCCACACAGAGCTGGTTTTTATGCAAATGATCAACAAATTAATAACTCATTGGGTGCATAAATATGTACAGTTTAAAGGAAAACCAAACAATGGAAATGTCACAAGCCATAAAGCAACAGTACACCATAAGCAAACATGTTCACCCACGTCACACACAAAAAGCTTTGTTGACATTATTTTATTAATATGGAGGACTGCGATTCTCCCACCGATCAGTATTAGCCAGCCTATTAAACAAGCTGGTGCCTCTGCGACGCCAGACGGATACATTCTGAAAAAGTCTACTCTGGTGGTAGACCTTGTGTATTAATTTCAGAGAGATCTTGAAGACAAAGAAGCCTTAGAGAGGAAGAAGAGATGGGAAGGGCATGTCCATGTCATTTCTCTTTAGAGTGGAATCAGTCGTCCATTCGCACTTGTTCAGATGTTTGTGATCATTATTGCAAATGCAATTTCGATAATGGACCAAATACATTAAAATTCATAAAGGGTCCATTTTTTCAGAGGTCACTAGATTTAATTTACATGTGGGGCCAACTAGCTTGCAGACATTACTCCCACGTACAGCAATCTACCCCAAAACTAAACAAACGCTGCCAAAGAATTTACCTGGGAAAAGAGGACAACGTCCCTACACTCTAGAGAGAATGGTGGGGAGACATGATAAGAGTCTCTCTTACTGTGTTGTGCCAAGGGTGTCCCTTAGGATTCACTAGATCTGCAATTACTATCCACCCAAACGCTGCAAAAACAAAAAAAGCAACAATGCAGGGGATCCTATGATAGTTTAACAAAATAATCTGAGGGACTGTGTCACACACCAGCAATTCGGTTTCATCTCAGAGTTTGCGGCCAATGCATCCCACTGCACAGGTTGAGCCCTCATCACACCCTATGATGCTGAAATTATAGACTCCTGTCAGAAGGATTTGTGGACTAAGACATGGATTCCCGAGCCACTGTGGGCATTGGTGGCATTGCTATGTTGTAGGAAACACCCTGCAATAGCTTCAAGGTGCAGTGCACCCCAGCACCAACATGACTGCTAGTCCCGAGCATCCCAAGAGTGTGGCCATCTTGGGTGGTCTCACTATAAAAGGGAGCTCCGTCCAGCACGCACGCTCAGTATCCCGATAGCACTGCGAAGGAGAGAGATTAAGTGGATCAGTGATCACGTCCCACGTCTTCTTTCTGCTTTCCTGTAAAGTCAATCAGGGAGGCATGCCTGGAGAGCACAGAGATCGGTACACATGAATGCTGGTAGGAGTGCAGGTGGTGCAAAAGTTTAGAAACTCTAGGGGCTATTGTCTTCCATAGCAACCAAGATGTGTGCAAGACTGTAAGACGGTGCTTAAAGTATCTTCACTAAAAGTAATTCACATTACAAATGTATACCGTTTGTGGATGCCTTATACGTTGGACTTCTTTTAGTATTTTGTTCCATTTGAATATCCTTTTTTGTGCAACACTTACTCTGTTGCTCTGAAAGTTGGTTTGACACCTGATGGTCAGAAAAAATACCTGTGTTCACATCTGCTATTAGAAACACACCCACCCACTTGTGTCCATTCCTGTCCTTTGACAGAAGGTGGTGAGAACCTTTGCGTTTGGAATCATTGACGGCACAGTATCTGGTCTGCAGCTATCAATATCCTTTTGCACGTATCACTAGGCTACTGATGAGATCTTCACAGGCCATTTGCTTCTTTAATGCTGTGTTTTTGTTCTTTCCTCATGTAGTGGTCATACCCCAAACAAGCTTTGCTTCACTGAAGCATACTATACATCTCTCATCTGGGCAGGAAGACGCGAGTTCCGTAGGGAGGTGAGAGAGTATTTCACAAGGCAAGCACTTTGTATGTAACCTTGCATTTCTAATTGATCTCCTGTCATTATAGGCCTCTTTCTTCTGCTGTTCCCACCTCAAACCCTTCCCTTTATCTGGCCACTTCAAAATTGTAAACACAGCAAGATGATGGACAGAGTGCTGAAACTCACCCCACAGTCACAGATCTGGGTTTAATCCATTGTTCTTTTGTTCACTATGCCACCCAAGTTTGGACTCAGCGATATGCAAATAAGTATTGACCCTGTTCCTCAATGGAACAGTTTAGCCCGAACTGCAATTTCAGGTCCTCCCTGGGTGGGAAACAAGCATCCTGGGACCGGTTTCGGGGGATTACTCTTCATCAGCCAGGCTAGCTTGAATCCAGGGTCACAGTGATAAAGGGTAAGTGTCTGAAAAGTTTCAGCGCTCCGTCCATCATCTTAGTGTGTTCACTTCAAAATGTTGTCATTGGGACAGTCTATATCAGTGGCAATGGAAGGGGGGGTCTTTCGGACATTGTGCCAATCCTGAGGAAGTAACACACCATAACCTCCAAAACAGGAGGACCTCTTCCTTTTGAGAATGGGTGGCAAAATATATTTTAAGAGCAGGCACTGGTCCCACGGACTATTGCCTAGTCTTAAAAAATAAAACTTCAAAGTTTCATTTTTTTTTTAAACACATCCAGTTCTCCTTAAAGGAAGGAGAAATTGGTTTATTAATACACTTAAAGAAAAAGATTGCTTTTTTATAAAAGCAATAACAGACAAGGTGGTCTTTTGACTCCACAGGCCACCATCCCAGTGATGGCAGCGAATACTAGGGGGTCACAAATTGTGATCGATCTCATTGATTTTCATGAGGTAGGTCTATTTACACAACACATAGAATTGCCAATTAATCTCAAAAGAGTTTCATACATTAGGAATAGCAATTTCCTATTGCAATTTGCAAATATATCTCAATTAGGTAATTGATATTCCGATTTTCGCACATGTAGCCCATAGTGCCGTGCAAAACAGAATATGTGAGTTACCCTGAAAGAAAAAGTCAACATCACTTCTCCAAACAAAATGAGACGGAGGGAAACAACTAGAGGAAATCCTACCTCAAAATGATTAAGAAATAAATTCATAAGTTCTGCCTTTGACCGATGGTTTCTTGTTCTACAAACAGGGAAAAAGCAGCTCTTTCGCACCACTATAAATCTCTGGAGTCCTGTACACCAGCTTCAGGCTACAGAACTCTGTAGCGCTCAGATTCACTAATGTTCCTTTGTCAAACTGATATACAGGTGCTGGGTTTATCTTCCAAAGCCAGGCCCGGCCAGCTCATCTATGCAGAGGAAGATCTTGTTCTCCAGAGCCATCATTTCTCAAGCAGCCCCACACACTGCACCGGGAAGGACAGCCTGCTCCACTTCACGTCCTTCTTCAGGACTGGAGGCGAGACTGCAGCTCAGCACTGACTAATGAAAAGAACAAGAAGATCAGGAAGTACAAAATGTGCTTAACTCCATAGTGTGCCCAGAGAACATCTAAAAATGTAAATATGGGCGACAGTGGACTGGAGTGGAAAGTAGGTGACTTGTTCTGTGACTGATCTCTGATAAAGGCCGGTTCCCGTGGGTGGGGGAAGTGGGGTGGCGGAGGGGCAGGCTGATGCGAGGAAGCCCAAGGCCTAATCAAGGCCATTCAGAGCAAAACTCGTCTCCATCTGTTTATGTTTTTCTGCCTAATCGTTTTTAGTTCAGGACTTGGCCTACTTCAAGTTTCAGGTGTGCAAACATTAGGGTTGATGCTATTCTGTGATGCTTGTCACATCCACAAAAAGAGAGCGGTGTGACCTGAAACACTACCAGTCCAATAAAGGGTGCATGCTAACCCTTATTACAGGCCGAGACATGACGCAACCGGAGGAAGATTCATTCCGAAGAAAAACTAAATAAAAATGCCCATGAAATTAGAACATATATCTTAATTGTATTTGTTTTCATTTTCTCCTAGTGTGGTAATGATATTCATACCATACACTGCAGAAGCAAAACAAAAGTATACATCAAAACTAGAAGACAAACTCCATCGAGCCTGCCCTTAAAGCCCTCCATTGGCTCCCACGAGTCAGTATTATTCGTCTGATGAACGGTCCATTAACCATACTGGGACAAATGCCCCGCCTACCCACAGATACGGATATCACACTTTGCCCCAACTAGAGTCCTGGAATCATTATTTGCCCATACGATCAACCAACTGCTGAACAAGAGAATGAATACAAAGGCAGATCACGGGGGTGCAAGGACTTACATTTTGGACGAAAGGGACCAGGTCTGGCACTTGGGACTAGAGTTTTCCCTTTTGGAGTAAGACAAAGGGTAATGTGCATCCGGTAGGTCTCTGTAGAGGGTAAAAAAACTAGGTTATGGAATGCGGCCCGAGGGATTATCAGTGGCTGAGATCAATCAAAGTATCCCTTCCATTACCGTGTTTATCTTTGCAGGGAACGCACTAGGTGCAATCGATACGTCCTGACGTGGGTCCCTTGCTCACTGTGCTACAGGACTCAAGCTAAACCACTCTCACAAGACTTAAGTAGGCAAAAACAGGTCTGGGATGCTCTGTTCCCATGTAGAGGGGATCTGGATTAACAGTTCTGGCTGGACTGTTCCTATCCAGGCACGTCCAGAATTAATTTGCATATGGCAGTTCTCTGTCTGGAGTGCCATAGCACACAGCCATTGCCAATGGCTAAAATGAATTCTCGTATTCCTTCTGTTACCTTGTTGTTTTTTGCAGCAGCAGCTCTAAGCCTGTTCTTGAGATCTTGACCCAACCACAAGAGTTTAAGGAAACCTTTGAATAAAGTTCTGTTCAGACTTAACTTTGACTGAACTCTACACAGAGACGTGTCACAATTAAGACTATCAGACACAGTCTAGCACCCTGTCCAACTTGACTCACGTCATCATTATCGGTTATCAGGATGTCTTACTTCTCTACCAAGGGCTCTCTCTGAAGGAGCGAAAAGGCAAAAAAGCAGTGCATTATAAAACTCCTTTGTGAAAAAATTACAGCATTGCTGAATTCTGAAAGAGATTAAAGAGTTTTTTTTGGCTCACTTGATGCTCTGCATGTGGTATGTCCAAACATACATTACAGAGACAGCACAGGGTTCACAACAGTCAATTTCACACTGCTACCTTTGGTGTGCATTGGTCAAGACAATTGTGACAGGGCTGTCCTTCCTCCTAGCCCTGGCAGCTCTCCTGACCCCTTCAAACTCACCAAACATTGTGATGCACTCCAGGGGAAACCAGAATCCACTGACATTGTATATGTTGTGATGAAGCACAGGAACTGGTAATTATCCATCCAGAATTCTGGTCCAATGTAGTCAAATGTGGAAATCCCAACAAGGGGTCACATTGTGAGGAGGAGGTACAGAGTGGGAGAGGAGGCGAGTAAAGGAGTATGGCAGGAGGACAAAGAGAAGAGAGGATAGAAAAGCGCCATCGAAAGAAGCTGCGGAGTACAACATGAGGGCAGAGTGAAGGACAGTCAGTGGCTATCAATGAGAAGCAGTGGAGTACACCATGTAAAAAGGTGAAGAAAAACACCCAACCAACAGAAACAAATCTCTACCTCTCTCAAGACCGAATGACCACCTGCAGAGAGGCAGAGAGTACCCATCATCCATACGCGCTACCAGGTTTTATGGCAAGAGGCTAAAATGCAGTGTTTTGTGGAATCATTGTCAATAACCCCCAAATTAAATCACAGAATATTCCAGAGGAGCGTAGAGCACACTACATTCCAGAAGTACAGGCCTTCCCGAATGCAGGATCACACTGTGAAAAATATAGTGGAAGAGATGGTAACACTAACAGCAGTCAAGTGCTTCTAAGACTCTCCTGCATAGAGCATAATCTCTACTCCTTCCGGCCCTGCCTTCTCCAAAGGGGAGAAGACACCACAAGGAACACCCTTTGTCTGGTTATAGTTTCAATACAGATACAGCACCAGGGATCTCCAACCTCTCCAATAGAGAGATCTACTTCTGATGATGGACAACCAACCAGAACTACTGCCTACTACCGGGATTCAATCAGGGTATATAATACATGTACAAAAAGTAGGAATTACAATTCCTAATGTAAGAAAACGTACAAATATTAAATAGCGATTCCTAGTGGGTCGCAAATCGACTTAACTCATGAATATTAATGAGGTAGGTCCCAGTTCGCGGCCCATTAGGAATGATGGCCACACAGGGAAATTGGCCTGTTGGAGTCAGCAGAACTCCATGTCCATGATTGCTTTTTAACAAAGCAACCTTTTATGCAGCCCGTTTTCTTTAAAGGGGAACAGGACGCTTTTAAACAAAAGAAAATAGAAAATTAAACATTTAAGTTTAAGTTTTTTTAAGAGTAGGCAGTGGTCCATGTGACCAATCTCTGCTCTTAAAAAAATTTTTTGTTTACATTCTACAAGGGGAAAGGGTCCCTTGGGAACCAATCCCATTTGCGAATGGTTACCACTACCTTTAGTAGTCGGTGAAAAATTTGCAACCGTAATTTGGTTGCAAAACATTAATACATACCACTGCAATTCAGTAGTTGGAAGGGGTGCCCTAAACACGCCCCTTCCAAATACCGAATCGCTAAACCAATATTTGGCATTTGTACACTGCAAAATGCATTTTGCTCTTGCTTTGAGAGCTAAAGTCTGAAAGACGTCCACTCTCTGACTAATTGCCCTGAAAGAATTTGGTTAATCTCAAAAATATGCAAATTATAAATGTCTTTTTAGCACATAAATGGCACCCTCAACTAGGACAATTAGCAAAAATATATTGTGCAAGGCATATGCAGGTTTCATAGCTCTCTAAAAGTAAATATAGGGGGGGCGTGGCCAAGAGGGCGGAGTAGGAAGACGCTTCTGCCCGGAGCTCCCGAACCCGTCCAGGCCCCGGGCCTTAAAAACAGCTTGTTCTCCCCCCACTGACGCTAGATAGTGACGGGAGAGGTGACGGAGTCTGCCGGGCTGAACCCAGACCTGGGGTCGTCCCCGACAACTCCCCGGACGCAGCGGACCAGGTGCGGTGTGGGAAGGGCTCCGGAGTCGGTGGCGGCGGCGGCCTGTGGCCGAGACACGGCCTAGAGTGAAGCGGGTCCCGGAGACAGAGGGATCCTCCGGCTGTGGCGCGCTGTGAGGTGGTGAGGTGGTCCAGGAGCCGCGGCTACAGTTGAAGGTAGCCTGCGAGACGCAGATCGACCATTCGAGAGACCCTCCCCCTGGAAGTCGGCCACATCCCAACTCGGGGCCGCGGCTGAGGCCTGCATCGGAGGAGACTCAGCGGAACAGCGAGGAGGCGACGCCAGCGGTAGAGGCAAGACCGGACCCGGAGCCGGTGCTGCCCCAGGAATCACCCCGGATACGTCTATCCGGGTGCAGTGTGCGGTGAGCTCCGAAGTCGGGAGCGGAGAAGGTCCGGGACCGAGAGGGGGCCGAGAGCGACGAGGGAGCCTGAAGTGGTGCCGACCTCTGCCAGGGGTGCTCCGAGAGGTGAGGAGGAGGCCATCGAGATACGGAGGCGCACCGGGGCCCCCGGGAGACGCTTTGCGGGCCGGCAGGACGTGCCACTCAAAGGGACAAGCAGCTGGCTAAATCGAGGCCGCGGCTGCGGCCTACAGCGGGAGAGACCGGCGGGGGAGCAGGGACTTGACGGAAGAGAGCCGAGTCGCATAGCCCGTAGATAGCAGCCCGGACTCCCTTAAGAGCCGCTGCAGTGCCGGAGGGGGGCGAGGGCACCAGAGCAACGGAAAACACTGCCCGGAGACTCTGAGACTCACTAAAGGGAGCACCATCCGGTGGAGCCGGGAGAGGACATTGCACCGGGGGGCCGCTACTGCCTACCCCCCGCAATGGACAGAGCCTGAGAGTTCGTCAGCAGCCCCCCCCGAGAGCGGAGACCGGTGGTGGCCAAGGGGGCCTGTGGATGACACTGCCTGAGTGGGCCGCCTGAGACAGGAGGAGATACACGTGGCGATTTAGCGCAGGGGACCACGCAGATCGCCCTGAGGAATAGCCCCAGTGGACCCACGCACTGAGAAGGCCCGGGGGAACAAGAGGCTGGAAGGACCCCTCTCGGACGTAGCGGGGGAGTAGAGGATACCCGGCGACTCCTCCACGCCCGGGACTCACGGCGAGGAGGGTCAGGCAATCCGGGGGCACCGAACTAGCCAGAACAATTGGTGACACCGGCAAAGACTGAAGTGCGACCGCAGCTGCGGCCTGAGCTGAGTGGAGGCACGTTCGGAGCACACCGGCCTCCGCCGAGGCGTGGGGTATGGAGTGGGCAACTTCGTGGGAGCATCTGCCCTGTGAACTGAATCAATAGGTAGCACAAGAGAGGAGTGGTGGCCCCGCAGTCGAGATGGCGGGACAAAAAGGCAGTAAGAGGAATGACCGCACGCTCCCTGAGATGCTCGGCAGGACTCAAGCCAGAGGAGAAAGGAATCTGCCTTCGCCGAGCTCTGCGGGAGGCTCACAATCAGCAGGTGGCGGGGAACTTCCGGTCACCAGGTCTTTTTTGGAATCCCTTTTTGGCACTCTGCGGGACGATTTTCAGGCGCTGAAACAGGAAGTGGCGGGAGAAGTACGCGAAGTGCGGAGAGAAGTGGACGGCCTGGGGGAGAGAGTGGTCACTGTGGAAAGCTCTACGCAGCGGCAGGACAAGGAAATTGTGCAACTACATCAAGAAGTGCTGCGCCTCAGAGACCAATGAGGACTTGGAAAATAGTTCTCGGCGGAACAACATAAGGGTTCGAGGAATTCCATCAACGGAGGAGGGCACGGATGTGGCGGGCTATCTGCGGGAATTCTTCAGAGACATACTGGGAGAAGCTGCGGACTTCCCCATACGTATAGACAGGGCGCACAGAGTGGGGCCCCGAGGCGCGCATTGGCCCCATCACCGGACATTTTGGCCTTTCTCCCGGACTTCCCGTTGAAGGAACGGATCATGGCTGAGGCAAGAAAGAAGCAATCGCTGGCTTTTCATGGTCATCCTGTGGCGCTATATCAGGACCTGTCCGCTATCACTCTACAGAAACGTAAAGCATTTAAAATAGCGACGGATTTTCTGAGACAGCACGAAACGGCCTACTCGTGGGGCCACCCTTCCGCCTCATCTTCAAATGGAACGGCGAGATGCACCAACTGCGGTCCCTGCAGGACACGTGTGAAGTATTGGGGATCACCGCGGAGGAGGAGGAGTCCGCCACACCACGACGGAGGCGCGCCACCGGCGACGGCTGGCACAGGGTGTCGAGGCGCAGGCCGTCGGCTGCATCCCGGAGGCTCCGACATGGCGAGCGCCATTCAGGCAGCATCCAGAGACTCAGCTGCTAATGGTGACATTGCGTTGACAGCGTAAGATTGCTCCGGGGGGAAAACGGCATAGCATTGCTATTGTTGCAGGCTTTGGGACATGAGGGGGGGGGGGGAAGTGCGTGGCCGGACGTCCACCTAGGTACTACACCATAGACATGTCCACCTGGGGCATGACTGGGACAATACGTTCAGAGGTTTTGGAGGGTTGGGAGAGGGGAGGGGGAAGGGGGAGTTGGGAGGGGTGGTTGGGGGTGAGGGTGGGGGGGGTTGAGGAGTTGCGGGACGGTGGGGTTGGGAGTTGGTTGCGGGAAGGGAAGGGGAGGTCCATCCAGTGCTCTTGGTGCATTCGCGCTGCCCCGAGGGGACACCCATGTCCGTTTGGCCCACGGCCTGTCACTCATTGACACTGATCCACTGCTTTTACCACACTGCTTTAATCACCCATGGCGACCCTTAAAGTAGTAACCCTTAATGTCAAGGGGCTCAACCATCCCATTAAGGGGAGAGCGGTCCTGTCTCTATTGGAGGATACGCAAGCTGACATCTGTCTTCTACAGGAGACTCACTTGCTGACGCGGGATTGCCATAGGCTGCGATCACGCAAGTTCCCCACGCAGTTCTTTTCCTCGAACACTTCCAAAACAGCTGGAGTGGCAATCCTGGTATCTAGGTCCTTCAAGGGAGAGATTCTACACAAATTCACAGAGCAAAAAGGGAGGCTTTTGGCATATAGGCCCAAACTGGGGGCCCTGGCGTTTACTATTGGGACGATATACAGCCCGAACGAGCATCAGGAACTCTTCCTTCACTCTGCACTGGTGGATATAACAGCGTCCCCAGACAGACACATCATACTGGGGGGGGACCTGAACATGGTGTTCGACTCATCCGTAGATAGATCGACTCAGCGTTATCCACAGACTGGGGAACTGTCGCAGGCAGGAAAGGCCCAACTGGCAGACCTGGATCTTCACGATCTTTGGCGCCGACTTCACCCCACAGATAGGGACTACTCTTACTATTCACATGCACACAAGACATGCGCAAGACTAGACCATATTATAGTCACCGGACCGGTCCGCGACCTAGCCACGGCGTCTGAGATTGGAGTCCTTTCTCTGTCGGACCATGCGCCGGTCTCAGGGATCTTCGCTCTGCCGCCGGATTGGGCTCCTCGCGGGGTATGGCGCCTTAGGGACACTCTCCTGCACAAAAAAACTGTGGTGAAACACATTATAGAGTCGATCGGGGAATGCCAGTCTCACAATGATAACGCTGACACCTTGCTGGCGACTCAGTGGGCAGCACTCAAGGCAGTACTGAGGGGAGAATTCATTGCGATCTCCTCGGCAGGAAACAGGGAACGGCGTCAAAAACGAGATGAACTCACGCAAAAGGTCCGGGAACTTGAACAGGTGCATCACCGCACTGGGGCCCCCAGGATCTGGAGGCAGCTGAAGGCAGCGAGGAAACTCCTGTCGTCCTTGGACATGGACAGGACGGAATATGCGGCGCTGTGTCTGAAGCATGCGTACTGCACAGGAGGTGATAGATGTGGTCGACTCTCAGCGAACACACTCAGGGTGGCGCACCAGTGTCACCGGGTAAAAGAGATTGTGGTTGGTGACGGAATGACAGTTACAGACGATGCCCAGATAGCTGAGGCCTTCCGTCGATTCTATGCGGAGCTATACACAGGGGACCGTCCGACGATGCGGGAATCGGAGGACTATTTGAATACGGTCACCCTTTCATCTCTGGCACCGCCGCAAGCAGAGTATCTAGAAAGAGAGATTCGGGTCGAGGAGGTGATTGAGGCCATCTCCAGACTCAAGCATGGGAAGGCCCCTGGCCCGGACGGCTACACCACACTTTTTTATAGAACGTTCAGTACCACGCTGGCGCCCATCCTCGCTAGACTTTTTAACTAATTTTCCATCCCGGGGGCTATCCCGCCTGATCTCTTACAGGCCACGGTGTCGGTCATAGCCAAGCCGGGAAAAGACCGGACCCAACGCAGTTCGTACCGACCGATCTCCCTCCTAAATGTTGACCTCAAACTGTACACAGGGATTCTTGCGGCTAGACTGGCGCTCCACCTGCCGGGACTGGTGGAACCGGACCAGGCCGGCTTTGTGCCCGGGAGACAGACAGTAGATAACACCAAGAGAGTGGTACATATCTTGGAGAAGGCCTCCCGAATCCCTGGGGAGAGAATGCTGTTGTCAGTCGATGCTGAGAAAGCATTCGATAGGGTGCACTGGCCTTATTTAGAACGGGTAATGGAGAAAATGGGTATAGGTGAGAAATTTCGTTCCTTAGTGTTCAACTGCTACAGGTTTCCGTCAGCGGTGGTGCGGGTGAACGGTTGTAGCTCCCAGAGGTACACTATTAAGAGAGGCACCAGACAGGGCTGCCCACTGTCCCCGCTGCTCTTCGCTCTGTATATGGAGCCATTCGCCCAGAGAATACGCCAGAACCCAAGCGCGACCGGCGTAAAGATGGGAGGGTATATCCTAAGCATGGGCGGAAAATCCGTTTCGCTCGCGGATTTTGCGGATTTTCGGTAAATTCGCAATCCGCGAGATTTGCGAATCTCCCGCAAAATCCGCAAATCCGCGAGCAGCGGATTTTGCTCGCACTGTTCGCGTGAGTTCGCGGCTTCCCAGTACAACTTCGCGCCCCGCGAATAAGTGCAAAATTGCAGAAATACGATCTTAGCAAAACTGAAACTACTTACCAGGTTCAAAAGTTCAGGCTCATCATTAGTAGCCATTTCCTGTAGTGCTTCCTGAGGGGCCCCTCCAGAGTTCAGTTGCCAGTTGCAACTATTATGTGACCCTGCTCTGAACCTCAGAATAGTTACACATATGCCACAAAGGTCCTGAATTACAGCTAAGGGAGGCAAGCAGGAGCCAGGCTGGAAGTTCAAATCCATTAATCAGCCCCTAACTCATTATTGTCAGTTGGGGCAGGGCAGGTGTTGTAACTAATTTTGCAACAATGAAAGCACTTAGCAAGTGCAAAAGATCACTAATCAGGAAGCACTAAGGAAGCAGGTGCCAGCTAAAAAAATATTCTGTGACACATTAATCAGCCCCAAATTAATTCAGGTCACTTGAGGCAGGGAAGGTGTGCTTGCGTTGCCACAATAATGTACACTGACTGGACAACCAGAGGGTGCTGTGATGAAACAGAGGGTGGCATGGGTGGGCCAGAGGGTGGCAAGAGTAGTCAGAGAGTGGCAGTGGTGACAGAGAGTGGCAGTGATGAAGAAGAGTGTCCCAAACAGGCTGGACACGTAGAAACAACAAGTTCGCGAAACTTGCGACCCGACAGGTAAGTTCGCAATTTGCGACATTGTACAAAACCCTCGCGAACTGGCAGAAACCCGCGCAAACACAAAAAAAAAATCCGCAAATTAGCCAGAATTCGCAGATTTTGCGGATTGCGAGTTCGCAAATCCGCTAAATTCGCGAACGCGAGATTCGCAAAATTCGCCCATGCTTAGTATATCCACACGGTCAGCCTTTATGCGGACGATGTGATACTGACCCTAGAAGACCCGAGACGTTACAGGAGGTCCCCTTCCTGCGTAGGGCACACCGCCCTCCTAATCTCTATGCGTCCTTTATCACACGGGTCCCGTTGAGGGTATGGGATGCTACCAACAAGGTCCACGATCTCACCACATTCCCCTCTCCGTTCACGCCAATTGTAAACAACCCGGACTTTACACCAGGGACGGAACCGGGAGCCTTCATGCACTGGCGAACAGCCGGATTTAGGGCGCTCTTCCAATTGTATGATGCGGAAGGGATCCTTCCCTTTCAGGGTCTCAAAGAGGATTATCAGCTGTACGAGACGGACAGGATGCGCTACTGGCAGGTGCGACACTGGGCTCTGCATCCACAGGTGAGAGAGTCGGCGGACAGGAAGTTGCTGCCATACGAGAAATGGTTGGTAACGCGCACTTCAGACGCGAAACTAATCACGGATCTCTACAGGCTGTTGCAGCCTCCCCCCTTCCACTTTCATAACCCTGGCAGAGAACGATGGAACAGGGAGCTGGGCAGGACACTAAGCCATAAAGAGTGGGACCAGATTTCGTATCGAGCAAGGCATTCTGCATATGATATAGGACTCACCGAAACATTTACCAAGGTGTCCACATATTGGTTTTATACCCCAGAACGGCTGCACGAGATGAATCGACATGTTGAGAACACCTGCTGGCGGGAGTGTGGGCAACTAGGCACACTTACACATGTTTTATGGGACTGCCAGCTGCTACATTCTTATTGGAAAGAGGTGATTGACGAGATCGACGCTCACTTCGAAATAGAGATGCCCCGCCTCCCAGCATACGTCCTGTTGGGTCTTCCTAACGGTTTCATGTACCCACTGAAATCCCGTAGAGGTAGGCAAATTGCCATAGCACTGGGCTCAACAGTCCAAAACATCCTAATACACTGGCACACGACCATTACCCCCTCCACTACGGGTTGGCTACACAGACTGTGGCATGTCTTGGGCATGGAAAAATTATCACTCATGGTGGCCGGGGAGGTGGAACAATTTGAGGAGCTGTGGCAACCATTCCATGCACTACGAGCCACGGAATTCAAAGAACTCACCTGTCCAAGGTACCTGAGATTACTGAGACTAACACCACCGATAGATCACTCTGCTTAACGGCCAACTGACCGGACAGGGTCGGTGAAGTTGGGCGGGGGTAGGGACACGAGCTACGAGACGAGCAAGGCACTGGATGGGGAGGGGTTGGGGTGGGTGTGGGAGTTGGGGGGGTAGTTTTACCAAAATAGAAGGGGTACAGAGGGTTAGCTCCTTCTTTTGTGTTTTGATTTAAGACTGAGCGTACGGGAGCGAAGCCGAAGGGGCCCCTGTTACAAGAACTTGGGATATTATGCACTACTTTAGGATTGGCCCCACGGCACATAGCACTGTAATCATTGCATGAATGTTTTCTCTTTCTTTGTACTCTTTCAATAAAATACTTTAAACATAAAAGTAAATATATCTCTGCAGTCACCCCCGGCGTGTACCAGTCAGGTAATCATGACAAAAAAGAATTCATGCGGGAATTGCTTTCACAAGCTAAGCACTCTTAATCAAAGACAATAAATAATGAAGGGCAAAAAAGAGAGTGGAAGGTGGGAAGAAAGAGAAAGAAAAAAAGAAAGAAAGAATTAAAGAAGAAGGGACAAAACAAGAGGATGAAAGTAAAAGCAGGTAAAATAAAGAATGAGAGGAAAAGAGCATCTTGACTTAGAAAGAGTAAGAACGTTAATCAGGAAGACAGAAAGGAAGATAAAGAGAAACAAATATAGGAAGAAAGGAAAGTCCAGAATGGAAATAAAAGAAAAAACACACACAAGTAACATAAATATTGACAGAGACAGGGCAGAACCAGGACACGGAAAGAATACTAATGGAAGATGCAAAGAAAGAACAAACAAGGAGAAAGAAAAAGAAAATAACAAAATTAGAAGTGAACAAGGAGATTGAAGAAAGAAAGATTGGAGAAAAAAGTGGAAGACAAATGAAATAAACAAAATAATTATAGAATACAGGGGAAGAAAGAAAAAATGTCGATAGACAGGAGAAGAATGAATACAATAAACAGAGGAAACGAGAGAAAGAAGAACAAGCATTTGCAATGCAATAGGTCTCGCATTAGGAATTTTGAGCTATTGGTATTGTAAATGACAAATTTAGTATTTATGTTTTGTTTTTGAAAATAGCTAAATTAATAGCTTAGTCATTTACAATGCCAATAGTTATAACTTTCGCAAATGTGACACCTATAGCATTTGTAATGCAATATGTGTTGTATTTACTTGACTTACATGTATTGATATTACAAATAACAATGGCATTTTTTTTTTTTTTTATAATTAATACTTAAATAAAAGTTATTGTAATTTATAATGGCAATAGCTTAAACTTTTGTAATTAACTTTTGTGAAGATTATGTTCAGTGTATTTTATTGTGACGAAAATACAAGAACAGAAGTGAAATATTAACATCTTTTTGTTACATTTGTAATAAAGCTTGAAACATTGAGAGAACATATTTGAACCAGTTGTTGTTGATTGGTTGCACAGATTGATGCTGTGGTGGCGCGGAGTGATGTTATGATGGCGAACGAGTGGTGTTGTGGCGTTCAGTGATGCTGTGGTAGCGCATAATGATGTTGTGGTGCCCCTGAGTGATGCTGTGGTGGTGCTGAATGATGCTGTATGCTATGCTATTTTTTTTTTGCTATCCTATGTTTTGTTTTGTTATGCTATGCTATGTTTTGCTATCCTATGTTTTTGATTTGTTATGCTATGCTGTGTTTTGTTATGCTATGCTTTGTTATGCTATGCTATGTTTTGCTATGCTATGCTATGTTTTGCTATGCTATGCTATGTTTTGATATGCTATGCTATGTTTTGCTATGCTATGCTATGTTTTGCTATGCTATGCTTTGTTATGATATGCTATGTTTTGTTATGTTTTATTATGCTATGCTTTGTTTTGCTATGCTATGTTTTGTTATGCTATGCTATGTTTTGTTGCGTTTGGTATGCTATGCAAAAGCGCCGGGATACTCCGTGGAGTGGCCGTGTGCTATAGAAGTATAAAAATAACATAACATAACATAACATAACTATGCTATGTTTTGCTATGCTATTATATGTTTTGTTTTGCTATGCTATGTTGTGTTTTGTTATGCTATGCTTTGTTTAGTTTTGCTATCCTATGCTTTGTTTTGTTATGCTATGCTATGTTTTGTTGTGTTTTATTATGCTATGCTATGTTTTGCTATGCTATGTTTTCTTATGCTATGTTTTGTTATGCTATGCTATGCTTTACTATGCTTTGCTATGCTATGTTTTGTTATGTATGCTGTTTTGTTGTGTTTTGTTATGAATGCTATGTTTTGTTGTGTTTTGGTATGCTATGTTTTGTTGTGTTTTGCTGTTTTGGTATGCTATGTTTTGTTATGCTATGCTTTGTTTTGTTATGTTATGCTATGTTTTGTTATGTTATGTTTTTTTGTGTTTTGTTATGCTATGCTATGTTTTGTTATACTATGCTAGGTTTTGTTTTACTATGCTTTGTTATGTTATGCTTTGTTTTGTTATGCTATGCTATGTTTTGTTGTGTTTTATTATGCTATGCTATGCTGTGTTTTGCTATGCTTTGTTATGCTATGTTTTGCTATCCTATGCTTTGTTTTGTTATGCTATGCTATCTTTTGCTATCCTATGCTTTTTATGCTACGCTGTGTTTTGTTATGCTATGCTATGTTTTATTATGCTATGCTGGTGAGGGTGGGTGAGTGAGGGTGAGTGAGGGTGAGTGAGGGTGAGTGAGGGAGGGTGAGGGAGGGTGAGGGAGGGTGAGTGAGGGTGAGGGTGGGTGAGGGGGTGTGAGCGTCAGTGAGGGTGTGGGGGTGTGAGGGGGTGAGGGTGAGGGGGTATGAGGGGGGGTGAGGGGGTATGAGGGGGTGTGAGGGTGAGGGGGTGTGAGGGTGAGGGGGAGTGAGGGTGAGGGGGAGTGAGGGTGAGGGGGAGTGAGGGTGAGGGGGAGTAAGGGTGAGGGGGTGTGGGGGTGTGAGGGGGTGTGAGGGGGTGCGAGGATGAGGAGGGTGAGGGGGTGAGGGGGGTGAGGAGGGTGAGGGTGTGGGAGAACGAGTGGGTGAGAGGGTGAGAGGGTGTGAGGGAGAGGGGGTGTGGTGTGAGGGTGAGGGGGTGTGAGGATGTGAGGATGAGAGGGTGTGAGGGTGAGGGGGGTGAGAGGTTGTGTGAGGGTGAGGGTGAGGGGGTGTGTGAGGGTGAGGGGGTGGGTGAGGGTAAGGGTGGGTGAGGGGATGTGAGGGGGTGTGTGAGGGTGAGGGTGTGTGAGGGTGAGGGTGTGGGGGGTGAGGGGTGTGAGGGGTGGGGGGGTGTGAGGGTGTGGGGGTGTGTGAGGGTGTGGGGGTGTGAGGGTGAGGGGGTGTGAGGGTGGGCGAGGGTGGGTGAGAGGGTGGGCGAGGGTGGGTGAGGGGGAGTGTGAGGGTGTGGGGGTATGGGGTGTGAGGGTGAGGGGGTGTGAGGGTGAGGGGGTGTGGGGTGGGTGAGGGTGTGGGGGTGTGTGAGGGTGGGGGGTGTGAGGGTGTGGGGGTGTGTGAGGGTGTGGGGGTGTGAGGGTGAGGGGGTGTGAGGGTGAGGGGGTGTGAGGGTGGGCGAGAGGGTGGGTGAGGGGGAGTGTGAGGGGGAGGGGGAGTGTGAGGGTGAGGGGTGTGAGGGTGAGGGGGTGTGAGGGTGACGGGGTGGGTGAGGGGGTGGGGGGTGTGAGAGTGGGGGTGTGTGAGGGTGAGGGGGTGTGAGGGGGTGCGAGGGTGAGGAGGGTGAGGGGGGTGAGGAGGGTGTGGGAGGGTGAAGGAGTGGGAGAACGAGTGGGTGTAAGGGTGAGAGGGTGTGAGGGCGAGGGGGTGTGGTGTGAGGGTGAGGGGGTGTGAGGATGCGAGGATGAGAGGGTGTGAGGGTGAGGGGTGTGAGGGAGGGTGAGGGAGGGTGAGTGAGGGTGAGGGTGGGTGAGGGGGTGTGAGCGTCAGTGAGGGTGTGGGGGTGTGCGGGGGTGAGGGTGAGGGGGTAGGAGGGGGGTGAGGGGGTATGAGGGGGTGTGAGGGTGAGGGGTTGTGAGGGTGAGGGTGTGAGGGTGAGGGGGTGTGAGGGAGTGAGGGTGAGGGGGAGTGAGGGTGAGGGGGAGTAAGGGTGAGGGGGTGTGGGGGTGTGAGGGGGTGTGAGGGTGAGGGAGGGTGAGGGAGGGTGAGGGAGGGTGAGGGAGGGTGAGTGAGGGTGAGGGTGGGTGAGGGGGTGTGAGCGTCAGTGAGGGTGTGGGGGTGTGAGGGGGTGAGGGTGAGGGGGTATGAGGGGGGGTGAGGGGGTATGAGGGGGTGTGAGGGTGAGGGGGTGTGAGGGTGAGGGTGTGAGGGTGAGGGGGTGTGAGGGTGAGGGGGAGTGAGGGTGAGGGGGAGTGAGGGTGAGGGGGAGTAAGGGTGAGGGGGTGTGGGGGTGTGAGGGGGTGTGAGGGGGTGCGAGGATGAGGAGGGTGAGGGGGTGAGGGGGGTGAGGAGGGTGAGGGTGTGGGAGAACGAGTGGGTGAGAGGGTGTGAGGGAGAGGGGGTGTGGTGTGAGGGTGAGGGGGTGTGAGGATGTGAGGATGAGAGGGTGTGAGGGTGAGGGGGTGAGAGGTTGTGTGAGGGTGAGGGTGAGGGGGTGTGTGAGGGTGAGGGGGTGGGTGAGGGTAAGGGTGGGTGAGGGGATGTGAGGGGGTGTGTGAGGGTGAGGGTGTGTGAGGGTGAGGGTGTGGGGGTGAGGGGTGTGAGGGGTGGGGGGGTGTGAGGGTGTGGGGGTGTGTGAGGGTGTGGGGGTGTGAGGGTGAGGGGGTGTGAGGGTGGGCGAGGGTGGGTGAGAGGGTGGGCGAGGGTGGGTGAGGGGGAGTGTGAGGGTGTGGGGGTATGGGGTGTGAGGGTGAGGGGGTGTGAGGGTGAGGGGGTGTGGGGTGGGTGAGGGTGTGGGGGTGTGTGAGGGTGGGGGGTGTGAGGGTGTGGGGGTGTGTGAGGGTGTGGGGGTGTGTGAGGGTGTGGGGGTGTGAGGGTGAGGGGGTGTGAGGGTGAGGGGGTGTGAGGGTGGGCGAGAGGGTGGGTGAGGGGGAGTGTGAGGGGGAGGGGGAGTGTGAGGGTGAGGGGTGTGAGGGTGAGGGGGTGTGAGGGTGACGGGGTGGGTGAGGGGGTGGGGGGTGTGAGAGTGGGGGTGTGTGAGGGTGAGGGGGTGTGAGGGGGTGCGAGGGTGAGGAGGGTGAGGGGGGTGAGGAGGGGGTGGGAGGGTGAAGGAGTGGGAGAACGAGTGGGTGTAAGGGTGAGAGGGTGTGAGGGCGAGGGGGTGTGGTGTGAGGGTGAGGGGGTGTGAGGATGCGAGGATGAGAGGGTGTGAGGGTGAGAGGTTGTGTGAGGGAGTGAGGGTGTGTGAGGGTGTGAGGGTGAGGGGTTGTGAGGGTGAGGGGGTGTGTGAGGGTGAGGGTAAGGGTGGGTGAGGGGATATGAGGGGGTGTGTGAGGGTGAGGGTTTGGCGGGTGAGGGGTGTGAGGGTGAGGGGGGTGTGATGGTGTGGGGGTGTGTGAGGGTGTGGGGGTGTGAGGGTGAGGGGGTGTGAGGGTGAGTGAGAGGATGGGTGAGGGGGAGGGTGAGGGTGTGAGGGTGTGGGGGGTGAGGCGGGTGAGGGTGTGTGAGGGTGGGGGGTGTGAGGGTGGGGGGGTGTGAGGGTGTGGGGGTATGTGAGGGTGAGGTGGTGTGAGGGTGAGAGGGTGTGAGGGTGAGGGTGGGCGAGGGTGGGTGAGGGGGAGTGTGAGGGGGAGGGTGAGGGGGAGTGTGAGGGTGAGGATTGGAGGGTGTGGGGGGTGAGGGGTGTGAGGGTGAGGGGGTGTGAGGGTGAGGGTGAGGGGGTGGGTGAGGGGGTGGGGGTGTGTGAGGGTGGGGGGTGTGAGGGTGGGGGGGTGAGGGTGTGTGAGGGTGAGGGGGTGTGAGGGTGAGAAGGTGTGAAGGTGAGGGTGGGCGAGGGTGGGTGAGAGGGTGGGAGGGTGAGGGTCAGGGGGTGAGAGGGGGTGAGGGTGTGTGAGGGTGCATAAGGGTGTGTTGAGGGTGAGGGTGAGTGAGGGTGAGAGGGTTGTGAGGGTGAGTGAGGGTGGGTGAGGGTGGGTGAGGGTGGGTGAGGGTGGGTGAGGGTGAGGGTGTGTGAGGGCGAGGGTGGGTGAGGGTGAGTGAGGGTGTGTGAGGGTGGGTGAGGGTGAGGGGGTGTGAGGGTGGGTGAGGGTGTGAGGGAGGGTGAGGGGATGCGAGGGTGAGGGGATGCGAGGGTGAGGGGATGCGAGGGTGAAGGGGTGTGAGGGTTGAGGGGGTGTGAGCGTTTGTGAGGGGGTGAGTGAGGGTGTGTGAGGGGGTGAGGGGTTGTGAAGGGGTGAGTGAGGGTGGGTGAGGGGGTATGAGGGTGAGAGAGTTAGGGTGTGTGAGGGTGTGTGAGGATGTGAGGGTGAGTGAGGGTGAGATGGTGAGGAGGTGTGAGGGTCCGAAGTAAATGGTGGCAGTGCAGACAATATAAGACAGAGAGAAACACAAATGTTAAGATAACAGTGCTCGAAGGAGTTGTGAGAAGATGGAAATGGGATTAAAGGAGAAAGGATGAAAAGTTAAGTAGGAAAGTGGCCAGAAAGGAGATACAAAGGAGTGGAGTGTGTGGCGGAAACAGGGAAAACAAGAAAAGAATGAAGATGGATCTGAGAGGGTGCAAGTAGGGTCACATGCGGGAGAAGTGTTGGACAGGCCTCGTGGCAGGCCCGACCCCTCCCCGCATGGCGGGTCTCGGACCACTGCTACCCCTGTTCCCCGGACAAGAACCACACCTGCAACCCGCCGGGTCAACCCCCAGCTCTTCCCCGACGGAACCCCGGCTCATAACCATAACATTCTCGGCTGGCCCGGGTCCCTTCCCGAACCACCGTCCCTGGCCCAGCCGCCATCTTGGACCGGCCACGGGTCGACCTCAGCCTCAGGCCCAGCCAAGCCCTGACATCGAGGCACCACCATCCACCCAGAGGGTAAAGAGACCACTTGGCGAGTCAATGGAAGAAGGAGTGTCGATGGCTCCCCTCCGCCAGGTTTTGATCGCCCCCAGCCTCCCTGGGCGCTGGCTCCACCCCCCTGCTGGGTGTCTGGACTCCCTCATCCCGGACCCCCCGACCTCCAAGTGCGAGGGTCCGGACATCAAAGGGCGCCAGACCTATAACTGGGGCAGCTCCAGAGCAGGAAGGCAGTTGTATCCTGGAGTTGAGAGACACCGAGACGAACTCATCCTTGGAGGCCTGCTGGCGCTGCCGCGGCTCCTCTACGTGAACCATCTTTGAAGGCCTGCTGGCGCTGCCGCGGCTCATCCTCTTCGTGACCCATCTTGAAGGCCTGCTGGCGCTGCCGCGGCTCATCCTCTTCGTGAACCATCTTGAAGGCATGCTGGCGCTGCCGCGGCTCATCCTCATCGTGAACTATCTTGAAGGCCTGCTGGCGCTGCAGCAGCTCATCCTCATCGTGAACTATCTTTAAAGGCCTGCTGGCGCTGAAGCGGCTCATCCTCTTCGTGAACCATCGTGAAGGCCTGCTGGCGCTGCCGCGGCTCATCCTCTTCGTGAACCATCTTGAAGGCCTGCTGGCGCTGCCGCGGCCCCTACTTGCGAACCCTCCAGCTCGAGGATTGTGAGCTACACACCCGCTACCCCTGTACCGGACCGGTACTGAGACTGTCCCGCTACCCCCTTCCCCAAAGAGACTAGAATTGACGGGATCATCGTATCCTGGTCCTGCTGTATCGTCAAGTTAACCTGCCTAAGAATACCGATAAAAGTGTACAGAACCTATCTTTGTGTGGTGTCCATCTGTGGGAGGGGAAGTTGCTCGTCCGTACGATTGAAGGAGAGGGCCCTCGCCAGGAGGCCTCTCCCCCTTGCTCGGCCGACCCTCATGGTCCCCGTCTAACATTGGTGGCAGCGGTGGGATCCGAGCCGACGCATAATCGTACGGAGAGTAACTCGCCCCACGACACACAGCAGCAATGACGACGAAAGAGAGTGGAACAACCGCAAAATTTCAGATGGAACGGCTGGAAGAATACAGCCACAGAGAATTGAAACAATTCTGCATAGACTTGGGCATCGCTACCACGGGACTGAGCACCAAAGATGACCTCAAGCACGCCTTGGAGTCTTGGGTGGAGACAGGAGCGTCCCCACCCCAAAACGAAAGCATTGAGACCACAGAAACAATTACCACCCCCGTAGAAGAAAGAAGAACGGGCCTCTCGTCCGAGGAGGCCCGAGAACGAGAGAAGAGCCGGCTCCACGAGTTGGAACTGGCTCGACTCCGCTTAGATGGAGAACTAAAACTGGCAGAACAAAAGATAACCCTCGAACACTTACGGACACTTACGGCTCCGGGAAGAACGAGAAGAGAAAAAGAGCCAGAGGGAGCTGGAAGAAAAGAGACTAGCGTACGAGCATGAGCGCAATTTAAAAGAGCTAGAAATTCGACGATAAAACAAAGACCTCAGCGTCCCCGAGAACCAGAGCTCCGCTCCCCCTACGGACACTAAAGTCCACATTCCCAAGGACGTCGTCCGAGAATACTACCGGAACGACGATATCCAGCAATGGTTCAAGGCCTACGAGGTAGCCATGATCTCCCACCGAATTCCGCGAAGAGACTGGGGAGCCGGGTTGTGGGGGAGATTCGTCAACAAAGGAAGAGATGCCCTGCTACAACTCCCCGACCACGAAATGACATCCTACGAACACATGAAGGCCGCCCTTCTCACTCGCTATGGGCTCACGCCCGAGATGTACCGGCAGCGATTTCGAGACTGTAAAAGAATCCCCGGTACCACCTGGGTGGAATACGTGAACTTTTTTAGCCGAGCCTTCGAGGGATGGATCAAAGGCAGCCAGGTCACCACCTACGAACAATTATTCGACCTCATTGTGTGGGAGCACCTCTCCAATAATTGTTTCGTAGAACTAAGGCAGCATCTCCTCGATAGCAAGCTGACCGAAATCCGGAAACTCGCCATCGAAGCAGATCGATGGGAAAGCACCCGGGTCCCCGGAGTTGGCTGGGCGAACAGAACAGAGCCTCCCAAGGGCCCCACCGTCCACGAGGGGGAGGAGGAGGCCAGGCGCCTGCTGGCCCGAGAACAACGCTGGAGCACCATAGAGCGAGAGGCCTTCGCCGTGGTGTGGGCCCTCAAGAAGCTCCGGCCTTATCTCTTCGGCACCCATTTTCGGGTACAAACAGACCACCGACCTCTGCAATGGCTGATGCAGATGCGGGGAGAGAACCCGAAGCTGTTTCGTTGGTCCATCTCCCTTCAAGGGATGGACTTCACTGTGGAGCATCGCCCAGGCCAAGATCACGCCAAAGCAGACGGCCTGTCCCGCTTCTTCCGCCTCGGCGAGGAGATTACCCAAGAGGATGGGTGACTCTCCCTGCCTTCAGCTGGGGGGGGGACGCATGTTGGACAGGCCTCGTGGCAGGCCCGACCCCTCCCCGCATGGCGGGTCGCAGACCACTGCTACCCCTATTCCCCGGACAAGAACCACACCTGCAACCCGCCGGGTCAACCCCCAGCTCTTCCCCGACGGAACCCCGGCTCATAACCATAACATTCTCGGCTGGCACGGGTCCCTTCCCGAACCACCGTCCCCGGCCCAGCCGCCATCTTGGACCCGTCACGACCAGGCCTCGTGGCCACGGGTCGACCTCAGCCTCAGGCCCAGCCAAGCCCCGACATCGAGGCACCACCATCCACCCAGGGGGTAAAGAGACCACTTGGCGAGTCAATGGAAGATGGAGTGTCGATGGCTCCCCTCCGCCAGGTTTCGATCGCCCCCAGCCTCCCTGGGCGCTGGCTCCACCCCCCTGCTGGGTGTCTGGACTCCCTCATCCCGGACCCCCCGACCTCCAAGTGCGAGGGTCCGGACATCAAAGGGCGCCAGACCTATAACTGGGGCAGCTCCAGAGCAGGAAGGCAGTTGTATCCTGGAGTCGAGAGACACCGAGACAAACTCATCCTTGGAGGCCTGCTGGCGCTGCCGCGGCTCCTCTTCGTGAACCATCTTTGAAGGCCTGCTGGCGCTGCCGCGGCTCATCCTCTTCGTGACCCATCTTGAAGGCCTGCTGGCGCTGCCGCAGCTCATCCTCTTCGTGAACCATCTTGAAGGCCTGCTGGCGCTGCCGCGGCTCATCCTCATTGTGAACTATCTTGAAGGCCTGCTGGCGCTGCCGCGGCTCATCCTCATCGTGAACTATCTTTAAAGGCCTGCTGGCGCTGCCGCGGCTCATCCTCTTCGTGAACCATCGTGAAGGCTGCCGCGGCTCATCCCCTTTGTGAACCATCTTGAAGGCCTGCTGGCGCTGCCGCGGCCCCTACTTGCGAACCCTCCAGCTCGAGGATTGTGAGCTACACACCCGCTACCCCTGTACCGGACCGGTACTGAGACTGTCCCGCTACCCCCTTCCCCAAAGAGACTAGAATTGACGGGATCATCGTATCCTGGTCCTGCTGTATCGTCAAGTTAACCTGCCTAAGAATACCGATAAAAGTGTACAGAACCTATCTTTGTGTGGTGTCCATCTGTGGGAGGGGAAGTTGCTCGTCCGTACGATTGAAGGAGAGGGCCCTCGCCAGGAGGCCTCTCCTTGCTCGGCCGACCCTCCGGGTCCCCGTCTAACAAGAAGGAAGACTCGTTAGGAGAGTGTGATGAAGCTCTCGGCATTGCTGTGGCGGGGCAGCTCATTTCTTTGAAGTCTGATGCGGGGGAGCGGATC
The DNA here is from genome assembly GCF_964263255.1 of Lissotriton vulgaris. NCBI lineage: Eukaryota > Metazoa > Chordata > Amphibia > Caudata > Salamandridae > Lissotriton > Lissotriton vulgaris. The sequence goes on along the minus strand of NW_028251782.1, from coordinate 253,595 downwards.
CCTTTGATGTCTGACGCCGAGGCTTGTGGTGTGTTGTACACATGCCTGGCTCAAATGAACTGTACCCAATCCGCAGCAGTTTGGGTAGACTTTTGAAAGCCTCACTATAATCTCGACACAAACAAGCAATGCTGTGGGTCGAGACCTAAAAAATGGGAGAAAGGTTGAAAGAGGAAGAAAAGCAAAAGGAGAGGAGTAGAACAAGAAAGAAAGTACAGAAATAAAGGGGAATAAAAAAAGATAAGTAAAAGAGCAGCATGGCAATGCAGAAAGAAAACAAAGAATGGAAATAGGAGAGAAAAAAAGAAAAATAAAGAGAAAGGCCAAGACTGATGGATGGAAAGAAAGGCAAACAAGCATTGCAATGCAATAGGTCTCGCATTAGGAAAGTTTGAGCTATTGGTATTGTAAATGACACATTTTTTATAAATGTTTTGTTTTTGAAAATAGCTAAATGAATAGCGTTGTCATTTACAATGCCAATAGTTATAACTTTCGCAAATGTGACACCTATAGCATTTGTAATGCAATATGTGTTGTATTTACGTGACTTACATGTATTGATATTACAAATAACAATGGCTTTTAATTTGTTTTCAATAATTAATGCTTAAATAAAAGTTATTGTAATTTATAATGGCAATAGCTTGAACTTTTGTAAATAACTTTTGTGAAGATTATGTTCAGTGTATTTTATTGTGACGAGAATCCAAGAACAGAAGTGAAATATTAACATTTTTTTTACATTTGTAATAAAGCTTAAAACATTGAGAGAACATATTTGTTGGACAGGGCCTCGTGGCGTGGCCCCACTCCTCCCGCATGGCGGGTCCCGGACTAACCTCGACCCCTGATCTACGACCAAGAGCGGCACGTTCCACCTTCCACAAGTGCTGCCCCTCCGGGCCGCCCCCAGGTCTCCCCCGACGGAACTCGACCTCCTCTCCTCAACTCTCCCGGCTGGCCCGGACCATTTCCCGGACCATCGTCTCCGACCCAGCCGCCATCTTGGACCCTCCACGACCAGGCCTCGTGGCCTCGGCCCGACCCCAGCCACAGGCCCAGCAAAGCCCCGACATCGAGGCACCACGATCCGATCAGGGGGTAAAGAGACCACTTGGCGAGTCAATGGGGGAAGGAGTTTCGATGGTCCCCCATCCGCCTAGTTTCGATCGCCCACAGCTACCCTGGGCGCTGGCTCCACCCACCTGCTGGGTGTCTGGACTCGCACATCCCGGACCCCCCGACCTCCAAGTGCGAGGGTCCGGACATCAAAGTGCACCAGACCTATAACTGGGGCAGCTCCGGAGCAGGAAGGCAGTTGTATCCTGGAGTCGAGAGACACCGAGACGAACTCATCCTTGAAGTCCTGCTGGCGCTGCCGCGGCTCATCTTTGTGAACCATCCTTGGAGTCCTGCTGGCGCTGCCGCGGCTCATCTTCGTGAACCATCCTTGGAGTCCTGCTGGCGCTGCCGCAGCTCATCTTCGTGAACCATCTTGGGGTCCTGCTGGCGCTGCCGCGGCCCATCCTCTTGAACCATCTTGGGAGTCCTGCTGGCGCTGCCGCGGCCCCTACCGAAGAAACCCTCCAGCTCGAGGATTGAGAGCTGTCCGCAAGATATCCCTGTACCAGACCGGTACCAAGACTGTCCCGCTACCCCCTTCCCACAGAGACTAAGTTCAAGGGGATCCTAGAATCCCGTTTCTACTGTATCGTTACGATAACCTGCCAAAGAATACTGATAAAAGAGTTAAGAACCTATCTTTGTGTGGTGTCCATCTGTGGGGGGGTGGTTGCTCGTCCGTACGATCTAAGGAGAGGACCCTCGCCAGGAGGCCTCTCCCCCTTGCTCGGCCGACCCTCAGGTTTCCCGTCTAACAATATTTGAACCAGGTGTTGTTGAATGGTTGCACAGATTGATGCTGTGGTGGCGCTGAGTGATGTTGTGATGGCGAACAAGTGATGCTGTGGCTTTCAGTGATGCTGTGGTAGCGCATAGTGATGTTGTGGTGCCCCTGAGTGATGCTTTGGTGGTGCTGCTGAGCGATGCTGTATGCTATGCTATGCTATGTTTTGCTATCCTATGTTTTGATTTGTTATGCTATGCTGTGTTTTGTTATGCTATGCTAGGTTTTGTTATGCTATGCTATGTTTTGCTATGCTATGCTTTGTTATTCTATGCTATGTTTTGTTGGGTTTTATTATGCTATGCTTTGTTTTGCTATGCTATGTTTTGTTATGCTATGCTATGTTTTGTTGTGTTTGGTATGCTATGTTTTGCTATGCTATTATATGTTTTGTGTTGCTATGCTATGTTTTGTTGTGTTAAGCTATGCTATGTTTTGTTGTGTTGTGTTTTGCTATGTTTTGTTATGCTATGCTATGTTTTGTTTTGCTATAATATGCTTTGTTTTGTTATGCTATGCTATGTTTTGTTGTGTTTTGTTATGCTATGCTATGCTTTGTTGTGTTTTTCTATGCTATGTTATGCTCTGCTATGTTTTGTTATGCTATGCTATGTTTTGTTATGCTATGCTATGTTTTGTTGTGTTTTATTATGCTATGCTTTGTTTTGCTATGCTATGTTTTGTTATGCTCTGTTCTGTTATGCTATGCTATGCTTTATTATGCTATGTTTTGTTGTGTTTTATTATGCTATGCTTTGTTTTGCTATGCTGTTTTGTTATGCTATGCTATGTTTTGTTATGCTATGCTATCTTTTGCTATGCTATGTTTTGTTATGTATGCTATGTTTTGTTGTGTTTTGTTATGCTGTTTTGTTGTGTTTTGATATGTTTTGTTATGCTATGTTTTGTTATGCTATGCTTTGTTTTGTTATGTTATGCTATGTTATGTTTTGTTCTGCTGTATTGTGTTTTGTTATGCTATGCTATGCTTTGTTATACTATGCTATGTTTTGTTTTGCTATGCTTTATGTTATGCTATGCTTTGTTTTGTTATGTTATGCTATGATTTGTTGTGTTTTGTTATGCTATGCTATGTTGTGTTTTTTTTGCTGTGCTATGTTTTGTTTTGTTATGCTATGTTTTGTTATGCTATGCTGGTGAGGGTGTGTGAGTGTGGGTGAGTGAGGGTGTGTGAGGGTGAGGGGGTGTGAGGATGAGGGGGTGTGAGGATGAGGGGATGTGAGGGTAAGGGTGTGAGGGTGAGTGAGGGTGTGTGAGGGTGTGAAGGTGTGTGAGGGTGTGTGAGTGTGAGAGAGTGAGTGTGGGTGTGGGGTTGTGAGGCTGTGGGATTGTGAGGGTGAGGGGGTGTGAGTGTGTGTGGTCAGGACAGTAGCAGGAGCCAGGATAACAGTTGAAGATTAGCATAAACAAAATGAATCAACGCTACATACATGTTTGTGTGTGCCCTCATAGGTGTCCATGAGTGCATGGGATTGTATGTCAGTGTGCCCACTCAAACCAAATGCTTTCCCTTGGATAGTAATTCTTAGCAAACTTGTGGCCATCCATGGCATGATGTCCTCTAACTACTCACACTGTAATGATGGCCCTGGCACAAAGATGGCAATTCTTTGCAACCTGTGGGCATCCATGACATGATGCCTACTTCTGGTACAATGTTGTCTGTAGCAGAATAGTGGCAGGTCTATCAACTTGAGCTAGAATGGTGGTAATTCTTAATGTACTGTGGGCAATGAGTGGTAATCCATGGCCCATTCTGAAAAAATCCTTTCCTCTGCTTCAAGGTGGTAACACCAGCATAATGTTGCAGTCAATAGGTTTGAGGTAGCATGGCACTTAATAGTAAGTCTATCCAGAGAAGCCAGAAACATGCGAATGAACACAGGTAACATGCAAACCATTGTACATGCTCAGCCAACTCTCTTTCAAAATGCCAGGACAGATATTGCTTTGTTAATGCGTGTTATGGAGAGAGGGACAGGTAAAATTAAACCTAAACCTAATGTGCGTGCAAGTGCTTGCTGCCGAGAGTTGTGCTGGAATGAGTTATGATGGAGTCAAACTGCTAGAAATATATCTATATTAAGTAAACCACCAACTAATCAGCCTTACAATACAGTGCAGACTTTACCAACAAGCATTGGCCGCACAGCCGGGCCGCAAAGGAATAATAAAAAAATAAAAAAACAAGCATGGGATGAATAAAAACGCGGTAGTGAGGATTGGAGGCGAGTGTGACAAAACTCTGCAACTTGTTCCACCTCAGTGAGGTATATGGGCACTGAAACAGCAAGTGGCTCAGCCCTATTGGGGAATTGGTGTTGGGCGGCAGTATCACTGTGAAGAGACTGCGTGGTGACTGCGTTGGTCAGTTTCAGAATCAGGAGGGGCAGAGTCAGCACAGTCTGCGAGGGATCAACGTGTCTAGAGGCAAAGCATAGCGGATGTAGCATTGCAGCTAGCAAGTCGAGTGTTTTCAAGCTGAGTGTCCCTAGAGAGATGGCAACACAGCAACAGCATTTGAGGAGCAAGGCTACTGTAAACAAGTACGATAGGCTTTCACTTTTGTCCAGAAAAAGAACGAGAAAGGTGCAGAGAACGCCAAACAAAGCACTGCTTCCCCGTGAAATGGATGCAAAAAAACCCAAGCTCTCGGCATTGCTGTGGCGGGGGGGGGAGCGGTAGCGCATTCCTTTGAAGTCTGATATGGGGGGGGCGGGGGAGCAGCTTGGGAGTTGATTCCTTTGAAGTCTGATGCCGAGGCTCAGACAAATGGTGGTGTGCGAGCGGCTTCCTTTGAAGTCTGATGCCGAGGCCAAAGGTGTTTGATGTGCACGCACCTGGCCACCTGCCTCACAAGCCTGCCTCACATGAACTGTACGCGATCCGCAGCTAGGTAGACTTTTCGGACTGCTTACTATAATCTCGCCTATTCAATCCGGGATAGAATAGGCGAGATCTAAAAATGAATGTAGAGAAAGATAGAAAGTGAAAAGAAAGATTTTTTCAGAAAAGGATGGGCTCTATGATCCTGAAGTGTCAGCTTCCCAGATTTCACAGAGCCGTGCACAAATGTTTAAAGTGCTGTCTTAGCGGGAGGGCAGTTGTTTATGCTCAATCCAGATGACAGGCAAATATCATGTGTGATCTACTCAGAGACAGGGACCGCTGGACTATACTGTCCCATAACTGAACAGAAGACCCAGCACGTCATTTCCTCTCGCTCCTGGACATGAAAAGGGGGTAAAAGGGGCAGTAAAGGGATCAATGGCTCTTCCTCCTTGTACTATCAGCTGAAGCAGTTGCTCGATGCAGGAGCCAAAATGTACAAACCGAACGATGCAGAACGCAAATGAAAGCAGAGGGAAAAAAAGAACAGATCTGGGCCAAATGACTGCTCGGGGCAACAGACCTTTCAGAAAGAAAACATTCGGTTTAATTCAGAGTGGAAAACGCAAGTGTGTCAAAAAGACGCAACGATCCCACTGCGCCTGGTGAAGTAAAGGATGCGGCTCGTTTTTTGCGCTCATATTATAACTGCTATCACATTATATTATTTTATGTTGCAGCTGGTGTTTCCAAATTGTTTTCAGTGCATATCCAGCTGAGGCAAATAAATTACAAGGCAGTATTTTTGTTGTAAAACCATGTCCAATGTCTGCTACCAAAAATAAAATATCAAAAATGTTATAATCAGAAGAACCAGGCTGGTCCAACACAACAGAGCCGTGCATAGAGTCTTTCATCAAAAGCCACAGAGGTTTAGAACAAAACCTCGGTTAGTCACGGGCTGAGAACTACGTGAAATGACTGGTATCCAGCCAATCACGCAATGGGCTTAGAATGACTAGGGTCCAGCCAATATCGCAATGGGGTTAGAATGACTAGGGGTCCTGCCAATAACGCCATGGGCTTGGAATGACTTGGGTCCAGCAAATCACGCCATGGGCTTGAAATGACTTGGGTCCAGCCAATCACGCCATGGGCTTGAAATGACTTGGATCCAGCCAATCACGCAATGGGCTTAGAATGACTGGGTTCCAGCCAATCACGCAGTGGGCTTAGAAAGACTAGGGTCCAGCCAATCATGCAAATGGCTTGGAATGACTGGGGTCCAGCCAATCACGTCAAGGGCTTAGAATGACTTGGGTCCAGCCAATCAAACCAAGGACTTAGAATGACTAGGGTCCAGCCAATCATGCAGTGGGCTTAGAAAGACTAGGGTCCAGCCAATCATGCAAATGGCTTGGAATGACTGGGGTCCAGCCAATCACGCCAAGGGCTTAGAATGACTTGGGTCCAGCCAATCAAACCAAGGGCTTAGAGTGACTTGGGTCCAGACAATCATGCAATAGGGTTAGAATGTGGCAGATGAACAGCACAACACGTAACCATAAAGGTCCACAATGGAATAGAAATGAAAAAGTGAGGGAGGGCCAGAAAAACTATTAATGCTGGGGTACAGATACAAGGACGAACAAACTCCTAACTGCTCAGGAGACGTGAAGGATACAGACCCACCCATCAATTCTTGACCAGAGTTCTCTCAACACCCTGGACATTGTAAGACACCGGCCAAGCAAGAGAAAATCATGGCATCTAGTGCCACTAGTGGGACCTCCAATATGAACCTCTCCTCATCTCCTTGACTACACGGTACAAGGCAGGAAGACAGGTACTAGATTCTTGGGCCACATGATAAATGTAAAGTTCATCCCCAATGGCCACTGTCCCATTTTCATGCATAACACATTCTTAGCAACACAGCTAGTCCTCCTTTTAATCAAACATATCTATCACCGAGCAGTAATGCCCATGTATGTAGTGCCAGGTAAATAAAGGAGTTCATAGAGGAGAAAAAAATGGACTGCCACCCAAATGTACATTTGAATTGATACGTTCGCCTCTTCCAGAGCTGGGCCGTTTCAATGCACAGATATTACAGGTGTGTACACGGGGACCTCCTGTGAGGGCCACACTTATGAACCTTCTGAACTGGGTATAACTACATGGCTGCTAAAAAGGGGCAACTAGAAATAAAAAGTAACTACCCAGGGCACAAAAGTACATTAAGAAGGCCCTGTTCCATAGAGATGGCAATTGCAATTGTGCCATTCATTATCGCGGAAACTTCTCAATTCGGATCATCTTCCAACTTCTGTCCCTCCAGAGGCACCCAGGATCACCCCATAACTTCCCATGCCAGCATTTGTCGCAATCAGCGTTTGGCAAGGAGTGAAATGCACCCCCCTGGCTAGGAAGCCATCGTTTCGAACATGCCCAAGCAGATCCTGTGAATTCAAATGTAGTCCTACCCAAGGCATAACAACGGCATAGTAAGCCATATTTGCCTGGTAAGTGCATAAAGCTTGTACACGAATTTGGTGATGCTTTGGCAGTGGAACGACCACCTGACATTGTCACTCAGAGTTTCTCCTTGTATCCTAATTTTTGCATCCCAAAAGAAGTTCCACAGGGGCGGTGCACTTATTCACTTCCGTTTCCCCTATCACATGAAGGGGCCTTTTTGGCGTAGCACTACAATAGAGTGTTACTGTCTGCGACAAATGGAACAGCTTTGCAGTCCTTTTTTTTTAGAATTGACCCCAAACTTTCGTGGGAGGCCTTATTAAATCAGATAGTCGGCCTTGCCTTCTACGAGACAGTCCAATGAGCAATTCTTGCTCAACTGTGCTCATTAAGGTATGCATCCAGTAAAGTACTGTCAGTGAATGTGGGTTGCACTGTTCTTTTTTGTTTGTTTTTGCAGTTTTATATAGTGCAAACTTGACCCAAAGGTATTGGAGCCCTTTACATGAGCACCAGTTACTTTACACAAGGCCACTGAAGCTTAATGGGGTTTTTGAAGCACAAACTAAAGCGGCCAACATTCTGTCGATTTTTTTACAGTAAAATACGGCAAGATTTTGAAACGTGCACAGCAACCGAAGCAGTATATTATATTTTCTTCATATGTATAGTAAATTAAATCATCTTCATGTGCATTCTGCCCAGACAGACGATAGTGGATGTGTCCTACTAATCTCTTACACAAATGTATTCTCACAATTCGAAGTATATGGGCACTATAGTTTCTCCTTCTCGTGGCGTAGCTAAATACTCAATATATTAAAGCCAGGGTGACTACTACTTGGTCGGAGAGGCTGTCTCTCAACTACACCGCAGAACGGATTGACACTCGGAAAAAGACAAATATAATTGAAAAATACTGGCGCAACATGTGTATGGATTGGAGCAAGCTTAACTAATAACAGGGGAGACAACCCTACGTTTCTTTGAACTAGACATATTTGGGGGGAACTAAGGGGTTGTACACCGCACGAGTGAATACCCGCCAATAAGGAGGGATTTTAAATGGCAGACTCAGGGTGCAGGACCCTTATCAAATGTGTTTATTTGTTTTTGCAGATTTATATAGCGCAAACTCGACCCTAAGGTATTGCAACGCTTTAAATGAGCATTTGTTAGGTTACACAAGGACACATTCATTTTTTTGTTTGGCACCGGGAAATTAAGTGATTTGCCTAAGAACACAGGATGTGGAGTCGACCCCAAGGTTCGAACCTCGGTTTCCCCGCTCCAAAGTCGGCAGTCTAGCCGTGAGACAACATCTTCTCCCCTTTACTTGGTCACAGAGGCAAAGCTGGCCTAGAAAAGCCTCCTCCACTCTACACTGTAGCCTGGGTGAGCGGGCACGGCCTAGCTCCAAGGAGGTGATGTGAACTTAACCACATGGCTGCTAGGCGTTTTCCCGTCCTGTGCTGAGATATGCAGGATGCCAGTGTTTCATGACGAGCTGGCCTTGTCATCCGCGCACGGCAGGTAAGCGCCATGACGAGCCCAGCTCGTCATTAGCTTCGAAGGGGTTAAGGACACTGTATAATGCAGCTGTCTAACGCACAATATCAGCCGGAGCAGTAATTTAGAGAAACGTTCATGATATCAGGGTGCAACATGTCAATTTGAAAACTACTATAAAGACATGAAATAACATGCAACCATTCTCACCTTATAGTTATACAGCAAAAAAAAAAACGTGATGGCGTCCAGGCATTCCTACACTGTGCTATTAAAGTGTATGACATAAAATAATTTGTAGACCATTAGATAGAACTTACACCTCTGGATCTTTGCAACAGTGTGTATTTTCACCTCACTGTTTTTATTAAGGTAGTTAACCACACCATTAAAGAGATTTAGTGGATTACCTAACCTTTTTTAATGTTCACCCACTTCTCACGTCTACACACCCACTAGAGCCCTCACACCCACATGCACCAACTGGCAGGAACAAAAGATCTCCGGTAAAGAGCCCCTTTATGGGTGCCCGTCAGACATTGCAGCGCCAGTCTGACGAGGAGCAAACCCCATATGATGAAGCATGACACCTAGCTTGCTGGGTGTGTGAGGGTTTTAGTTCCGAAAGGGGGATTTCCCTTCCCCCTTTCACTTCACGTTGTCTCGGTTCACTCATTCTTCTTCCCCTGGGGAACAGTGTATCCTTCTTTGTTGATATAAAATAATGTGTGCAAGCACTTTCAAACTGGGTCAACAAGTTAAGTGCTCACCGCGATATCTCAAAAGTCAATAGCTCAAATACCAGCATGGCAAACTCTGACGTTCATCCTTCAATGGTGATAAATAAAGTCTTCCAGCTGTAGAAGGGCCATGCCAGACACAACAGGGCGTGCCCTTTCCTTACCTTCAGAGCTTGTGTATGGGTTGGCATCAGACTCGCTTTGTGTTGGCAACAGATTTCATTTTTGTTTCGATTACTCACAAGCTTTTATTTCAATTACACTTTGTAAATTACCATTTGTGTTTATTGTTACAAACAAGGAGTACTTTGCTGTATATTCGCCACGCTGCAGTGCGACATCTGATTTATATAAACAGGTTGCCATTAATTGATCGTTCCTAGAAAGGGTTTTATGAAGGCCTGAATATTATCACCAAGGCCTACTGATGTCGGACATTGGAGGTTCAGAAGGCCTCAACCACAACTACCAAAATGTTAGTAAATCTTTGGAATTTTGCACCCCTGCAATACCAAAAGTAGAAAGTAAAAAATAAAAACAAACAGTAGAAACCCCACAATACGATAAACATATAAAGTTTCAAAGATAGCAACACTTGGAACCCAAATTACAATGAGGATACTTTGTTGGTGACACTACAATGATTGTAATAACTGTGCTCCAAACAATCAAGAGTTCACGAGCAAACACACCAACCCTGACTCAAAATAAACAACACAGATTGAAGGTGATCTGACGCCGCACCCGCAAAATCACCTCTGAATTCAAAATCACTGTTCACAATGCCTGGGCCGCAATCCTCGCGCATATGAAATACAATCACTGGCAAAGCCAAGAGGTCTGGTCTAGGCATCAGTGTCGTGTTTTCTTTTTTCTTTTATGATAGCATATGCAATATCCAAAAAAACTGCTATTCATATGAAAATAAAGGAAAGGATCAGCAGTCCAGGCACAGCAAGTGAACTGCTTTTCAAGTAGCTGGGACGCCTATGACGAGACAAGATACCATCACTCACAGTTCAAGTTACCCAGGGTATGAAGTGCACAGACCCACTGCACTATTCTGAGGTGGGCTGAAGAAGCAAAACGTGAATGGCACTTGACCGGAACAGACCACTGGATGCAGAAGGCTGACCAGAAGCCCCTGCAGGGATGTACATATGTATAATTGTATGGTATCATGTTTTTTTGATGAGAGGCTGGGGAGACACCTAAAGGCGTCTTTAGACCAGACCTAAAAAGCATTGTTCTCCCGGATCTGAAAGAATTCCTAGCCCGATCACCAAATTCCTACGTCTTTACTGTACTGATCATGACCACTGACTGATACTGTTTACTATTAAAATTACAATCCAAAACACAAAAGAATGAATGCAACCTAAGCAAAACTTCAACAAGACCCATTAATATCAAGCTTCTTAGGGTTGGCAAGCAAGTGTCCACCCAGGATGCCTCTTTCTCCCACTTTAGGCTTCAAAGTTGCATTCCTCGTGAGCCCCAGTATCTGGCGTCATTGGGTCAAAGTGTACAAGTCCAAGAAGGGTAGATGACCAGTGGAGAGGGATGACAGCGTTCAGACCTGAGAGGGGGAACTTGGCGTGGGAGTGTACAAGGACAATAGACACACACACGATGGCCACTGAGGATCTTTCGAGCTATACATCTATCTGAAAGCAAGCCAACACAAGCTGAACCTCTGCAGAGTTACATAGGGCATCATGGGGCCCTTGAGCTGGCAGCGACTTCTAGGTGACAAGGTCAGCAACACTGCCTGGTAGGACAGAAGACTTTTAGAAGGGTATCTGGCTAAATCCAAGCCTAGTGAAACAAGCATTTACAATGCAATGGTTTCGCCTTTGGAAAAGTTAGAGTTATTGGCATTGTAAATGACAAAATGTGTATTTATGTGTTGGTTTTGAAAACAGATAAATAAATGGCATTGTCATTTACATTGCCATTCGCTTAATCTCTGCAGTCACTCTGCACTCTCTAGCACTCCCTACTCACTCTGCACTCTCTAGCACTCCCTAGAACTCCCTACTCACTCTGCACTCTCTAGCACTCCCTACTCACTCTGCACTCTCTAGCACTCCCTACTCACTCTGCACTCCCTCAACAAGGAGTACATTGCAATGTCTGTGATGCCATTTAATTCTTTAACATTCGCCGTGTCAAAATGTGCCCATCCGAAGAGGCCATTCCTGTAGGTAGCCTGTTCATGTACCCCTCCTTCCAAAGGATTAGAGTGTGAGGGACTCACAAGTATTGAAGTCATTTTTGCTGATAAATATCTTCTATGGATCACGAGTGATGTTATAGACTCAAATGTACTCCCACCCGAATGAAATGGATGGGGGTGTTTCCACCTCCCGTCTGCAGCTCATTGACAAGACTGAGAGAAGATCATGGACGCAGAGAAGAAACAAGACTGCTAACATGTATTACATGAAGGGGCTTTACAGTCTTTGTTGAGTAACCGATCAGTGGTTTTGCCTGCAAGTGGGCGACAGGAACATAGGGCATGGTCCCAAATCAAGATCATTTTTTTTGTTTTAAAATTACAGCTCAATCAGAGCCCCGACAGGTCTGTCCCTATTTCAAGCCTATCCCCATTTAACAGATAGCACAATGACACGTATATTCATTCAAGACGACAAAATGACCCTCAAATGACCGCACTAGGTCTTTATAATACAGTCATCCGACCACCCACAAAATGGAGGCTTAAAATTTGTGTTTCCACTTTGTCCCCAAAAATAACTCGCACAGAAACAACCCCTTGGTAGAACCCACGTAAAATCCAGAGCTAACCCCCTCACAGGCACAAGTAATACCACAGACCATACCCAATAAAATACGTCAATAACACGGCACGTAAGGTCCCAGTTATAACATGATATAACCGGCCTGGGCACCTTTTTACACCCTAGACTCTCGCACGAAAGGGCAACCAGTTCGACCTCTTACAAGTCCCACCCAGAGAGGTGGCCTTTATAGCCACTGTCCTCGTGCTGTCCAGCCGCGTGCTGCTCCTTCCATCAAGTCTTATGACGATAATGGTCTCTGCAAGCTCGCGCCAGCCCCACCTCACCACTCACAAAAGAGCATGCGCCGCTTGAGCACCCTTAACTGATGAGGGCCGCCACAGATGGGTCGCGGGAAACGCTGGTCGGCACCAGCAGACCCGACCAGCTTGCCACAACCTCTAGCACGCGCTGCTCCTGCTGCAGTGAACGTGCTGATACCGGTATCGGCTCCTGCCTCCTCGCTCAACTTTGTACGGCATAATTTTGCATTTATTAGGCTCATGTTTCATTCTGGCTTTTTACTGAATAAAAAATATTTTGTTTTGGCGTTTTACTCAATAAAAAGTGTGTGGAACTAATACCTGGCTTTAAAATCAGCTCCCCTAACTATGGCTCATGTCCCAATTGGTGTATCAGCTGCCCAGCTTAACTCTGCTCTGATACCTGCTTAATGGATCTGAGGCCTCCACCTACTGGGAGGATTTCAAGGAAAAACATACAACACTCATCACTCTGAGGAGCAGTTACCAATACAGAAGAAGACAAAGTGGGCAGCCTCTTCGAGTTACTTGTGGCGCGCATCAGAGCAGCTCACAGCCCTCACCCTTAAGACCACTTGCAAGGTTCTGGTCTAAGACTAAAAGGCGCAAGGAAATGTACAGGAGCCAGGGGTGCTTTCTGGGCAACATACTGAGGAACAACTCAACAGCAGCAGCATAAGGGCGAAAGGCAGGCATGCAACAATGTGAATCTTCTCTTTGGGGTGACAAGCTATACTGTGAGGGAGGACAGTAGCACTGCAAGCAGCAGCATGCTTGCTCCTGCCACACTTCCTTGTCATAAGCTCACCTCACATTCAGTTCTTCACATTTCTTTTGTGAATGCCAACTGTGATCTAATCTTGTGATTCTTGTGTTATTTGCTGCACTATGCAGACACGTGCAATCAGAATCCTAAAGCAAACACAACTAAATTCCACATTTATTTATTTATTTCTTTTATCAATTTGTAGGGCGCAACAGCTACCCAAAAAGGGTTTCCCGGCGCCTAGACACAGCTAGTTTGAGGGCAGAAAGAGGGAGATGGCTGTTGAGTGTTTATTGTTCAAACAGCCAGGTCTTAACAAGCTTTCTGAACCTAAGATAATTTCCTTCCTTTCGGATAAAGGGGGGGAGCGTGTTCCAAAGGGAGGGTCCCAGATAGGCAAATGATCTGCCACCTGTTCTTGCTCGTTTGAACCTTGGTATGCAGAAACAGGCTGCCGTCTGCGACCAGAGGTTTCTCTTGGGCGTGTAGAGGTAGGCAAGAGTTTGGAGATATTTTGGTGCTGTACCCGCTTTAATTCTGAACATATAGTTCAGGGCTTTAAAGCGGATTCTGCTTTCGATCCTAAGCCAATGAAGATTCCTACGATGGTTCGAAACTCCGGAGTTCTTCAGAATATTGCAGAGTAGCCTGACCGCTGCATTTTGCACTACCTGTAGTCGTCCGATCACAGATTGAACACTGGACTGACAAACTATGATCACTAAGGATATGGGTAAAATTTGAACTGCCAACTTAGGACGCCTACAGATGGCTAACTCAGTCTCACTTATATATAAATGCATTTATCAGACAGGAGATATATATCCACTGTCTGAGGTTTCAGAACTGGCTTGGGTGGTTCACTTTCAAAGGTGTCCAAACACATTCTTTGTGCAAAGTGATGGCTCTCATGGCATACAGCACTGCGATGGCCTCAGGGTAACGGACAGCGGAATGCTCATTTTAGGACACGCATGGTGATGCCCCTCCTGGCCACAGAACATTTTCTGGACCTCGTATTACCAGAGACAGACCTAGGCTTCAGCGCATGCGCTATAATAGTGGAATCCCAGGATCAAAATAATAGGCAGGATACTAGTTTCACATGAAGTCAGGCACTAAGAACAGGGGTGCATCTATTCACCATGCCCATCACTGGCAATAAGGAAAGAAAAATAAAAGCTCCACAATGCAATTTCCAGTTGATTAAATCGTCAAGATGCGTTGAAGGTGTCACATATGACATGGGTCCCACTTGAAGGACCCACTAGCTGGCCTGATTAATTAAATCAAATAAATAAGCGTATAGCTCCTGTTCATGTGAAGCAAGTACATTGAAACACCAGGTAGTGTGTACTCCGTAGGTCAAGAAGTTTGTAGGAAGGTTGCCGTCTTTCTTACGATAGAAAAAGCAGTGTTGTGGGGGTTTCTATTTTAGATTTTATACGGCATGAACTCTAGCTACCAGAGGCAGGATAGAATGAACACACACGAGTCCTAAGCGCGCGCACCGCAATGTTTAGAGATGTGACACTAGGCTGGAAGGGAGCCAAGCCCGTCCAGCGCTCGGCCTGCCTGCTCCAAAGTGTAAGCAGCTGGGATCGTGTAACTTAAAACCTAGGAGAGGGAAGCCTTCAGGGGGGCTGGCTCTACGAGCACGGCTGTGCGGCCCCAGTGCTCCGGCGGAGAGGCAGGCGCGCGCGCGCACGCACCGCGGCGACTAACCTGGGTGCAGCCCGACAGGTCCAGGTAGATGAGCTTCAGGGGAGAGAAACAAAGCAGATAACAGCATGCATGCTGCGCGCCAAGTCGCTTACAAGGCCAGGCAGCGCGGGCTTCTCTGGCCAGAACAGCATCAGAGGCAGAGGATGGCAAAACGCGGCTCTCACTTGAGTGAGGCCAATCGAATCCCATTCAGTACGCACACACCAAGTTTATTTAAATAGAACTTTCCGCGTGTACTTTTGAATTATAGGGCAAATGCAAGTTAGAGAAGACAAGCACTCACCTGGGGAACAACGGAGGCCCAGCACGGAGCGGGCATTTCGGCAACCCCGCCCACGGCCGCGGTAATGTGCGCTCGAAAAACATGAAGCACAGGGGGGGGGGCGGGAACGGACAGCGGGAGGGGGGTCGGGAAGGCTTTCTCCGTTGGCGGTCGGCCGCGTATAAAGTGCGACTACTGTCCGCCTCTACTGAGTGTATATAGCCCCAGTAAACGAATAGCTCAGCTGTCTGCCAGAAGCCCTGGGTCTAGGCACCTGAAAGCACAGCAACACTGCCGCCTCTGTCCTATGCATTAAAAACCCTGATTAGACGTGTTATTGCTCTCGACTAGTTGGTGTATAGGCAGCCACACTGACAAGTATGTACACTACGCTGCTGAGAAGTGTCGGTTCACATCTGTCCCACCAAACATATGGCAGCTCAGGCAAGACTTCCTTGAACTGCCCCACCAAGCACATGGCGCCCTTCTTTGGAAGTGCTGGGTGTACTTTATTATATGTATAGAAGGGCAGCTGAGAAGTGCTTGATTTACTACTTTGAACATACAACAGCAGACCCATCTGAGAACTGCTAGGGCTGCCTTATCAGGTGTGTAGCAGGGCATCCGAGAAGTGCGTGCACTTCCACTTTAAACATACAATAGCTGGAGGTGCCTTATCAAAGTATCTGCGGCGTAACGGGGCAGGTTAGGAGTGCCTTTATTAATACTTTAAACACACAGCAGCAGTCCCGATGAGTAGTGGGGCTGCCTTATAAAAGGACTTGAAGTGTGGCAGGACAGCTAAGAAGTGCAAGCACTACCACTTTAAACCAGCAGTGGCAGGCAGGCCCTCTGAGGAGTGCTCATGCTGCTTTATCAAAGAACCTGAGATGTAGGCGGATAGGTGAGTAGTGTCTGTATATCACTTTAAGGATACAACAGCAGTCCCGCAGTGCAGTGCTGAGACTGTCTTGTCAGATGCATAGGATAACTGCTGAGAAGTGTTTGAACCACCACTTTGAACATACTGCAGGAGTCCGACGAGAAGCGCTTGGATCTGAGGTGTAGCATAATAGGTGAGAAGTGCCTGTATCACCACAGTAAGTGTACAACAGCCGTCCCGGTGAGAAATGCTGAGACTGTCTTAGCGGATGTATAGCATAACTGTTGAGAAGTGCTTGCACTACCCTTTAAACGCACAGCAGTAGCCCCGCTGACACGTGCTGAGACTACCTAAACGGATGTATAGCAAGTATTATGACTGCTGAGAAGTGCTTGCACCACCCCTTTAAACATATAGCAGCAGTCCCGCAGAGTAGTGCTGGTGCCGTCAGGTGTGTTTTGCGGCACTGGTGTTTCATTGAGCCCTGCTGCCCCGTGGATGCTGTGCCCTTACGGCTACGGTGGAATAGGTAGTGTTGCACCATTAGAAGAAGCGCAGCGGCGTCGCTCTGCAGCGTCCTACGTAAAATCAAGGATTATCGCTGCACGGGGCCTGGCGGTACCAGCCGGTGTGAGGAACTGGGCGTGCGGATGATGCGTGGTGCTTTATGTACAGCGTGTTCCATACCGGCCCCCCGTCTCTGACGTGCTCCGTGTGTACAGTGTGATTAGTTCCTGCACGGATCGCCCCACCTATGAAGCGGTTCCCGTCCCTTGGCTCACGCGGGCACTTACAACAATGACGCTTCCTACGCGCGGGATGTCCGAGGAGTGACCTTAGCCCGGCTTACTGCTCGAGCAATCCTAGAGCCGAGGGAGGGCGTGACCCTTTTATTCATCCCAGTAAAGTCACCAGCAGAGGTCGACGGCCCGCCCTGCACCTCAAGGCGACGGCGCTTTAAATCGAGGCACCAACAGACTCCAAGTGCTGCACTTTAGTGGAGTTTTAAAGACTCAGTGCTCTTGCCGTTAGAAATACCTGTCAGGGTGCAGCTCTAGTATTCACGACTGACGACTGGTGGTGCTGCAGGGCTCTCCCGCCTCTGATGCCGCCGGGCTCCCTCAGCTCACGGGAGCCCGGCAGCGCGCCCGCCATGGTTGTTCTCCTGTCTCCCGGGCTGCGGGGGGGGGCGGGACTTCCGGCTGGCCGCGCAGGGATTGGCCGGCCGGAAGAAACAGCAAAAAAACGCCCAGCTGGAGCACGGAAGAAAACACGAAAACGGGACAGATTCACCTCCCATGCCCCTCCTGGGGGCATACGGAGAGCGGGAGGGGGGGGGGGGGCAGGGGCGGGACCGAACACACGGAGAGCGGGAGGGGTGGGGGTGGGGGCGGTAACGAACACACGGAGAGCGGGAGGGGGGGCAGGGGCGGGAACGAACACAAGGAGAGCGGGAGGGGGGGCAGGGGCGGGAACGGGCACTGGCAACAAATCACCTTCCATTGTGTCGGCTCGGAGTAGAGAGCCGGTCAGGTCTGCGTCCTCACATGGAGAGCATCCAGCTGGTGTGAGGAAGGATGCTGCAGAAAGAAGAAAAAAATAAACACGCCCACCGCCCGATGACGAGGCAAAAAGGGTGGAGATGGAAAAAATCTCGGGAACGCCCCCGAATCTGGTCCGGCCTTGACGGACAGATCTCTGTTCCAATGGCTAGCCTCCATTTATGGAGCTAGCCAATGGAACAGAGGGGCGTATTCAAGAGTCCTTAACTGGAAAGTACAGATTTCTCTGGGGGCGGAGCTTACGCTTTGTTCCCCAGGCGAAACCTAAAAACTGACCCACAAGGACTTCATGTTGCACAGCAGTAGGGGGCAACATGTGAAGGTCTTCAATGAGCTGGACTGAACCTTCCACTTATATATACAGACCATGGCAGTTGCACAGCAGTCTTAGAGCTGTGATGAATGCCCCCTGCTCCATTTGATTGTGCACCTATTGGTGCAGTTTGGAGAACAACCTGTTCCCCTGAGGAGACCCAGGATGTGATGACGGAAACCTCCATTTTCTAGTGGTCTTTATTTTCTCTGGGAAGTTACCACACTAGAATTTGAGGTGGGACAGAATGTCTCATAACAGTTGGCAATAAGCAATGAAGACTGAAAGTTTGTACCTGTATGACAGTTAGTGATTTATTCTGTTTTTATTTATTACTAGGAATCTGCTTTTTGAGGGGAGTTGTAGTTTTGTAAACGCTGATTTAATGTGCAACAGTGTAAAGTAGAGCGGGGGAAATGTATTCCTTTAATTTAAGATAGTTTGAAGCACAATGGTATTCAAATGCTGGATTATTTGACCATTTTCATTTCCTCCATTAGTGCCTTCTATCCAGTATATAGATGTGGTGAATTCAATATGTCAATATATGCATGTCATGACACTGAATATCTGTATTATTTTGTGTTTTGATAGACCACACTTGCAACGTTATTGAGAGATTGAAGATCTGTTTTCTCTGTATCGTTTTGTTATTGTTTTGGGTCCTGATGAAGGTGGAAGGAAAATTAGGGTGATCCACCGAAACTTATGTCAACATCTTTTAATTTGTCTACTGCTGGTGGGCACTTAAGGACAAAAGCACACAATCCACCTCCATGATGCTTGCACTGTGTGGGTATAGCAGGGGCATTTATTTTTATCAAGGGATTCATGTTTTGCTTTGGTATCTCTGCAATCTGATGGGCAAAGCTGGGTTTGGTGTATTGGGTTTAGAATCTATGCCGGATTTGTGATTATTTGTTTTCCGTTTTCCTGAAATAATATAATTATTCACTAATGAATTTGGGGTATATACGAGGAAAATAATAGTGTTGATTAGTAATTTAATGTTTGGACTTAGAAGAGTTGTGTTTTGGTTTCTAGGATGAGTGGGTACTCTTCTGCCCCTTACGTTCTACTTCCTGTTATTGTTTTTTGAGTTGCACAGAGGCCTACTAACAATCATATAAGGCACATCTTTAATAGCCGAAATGCCCACCACTGAGGCATGACCAGATTGCCTTGCCCAGCTCCGAGCATGCATGGCAGCACTGGTGGCCATGGGCCACCACGCAAAGGGTTCTAACTGGTACTGGTGTATATCCTGCTCACAGTCGCTGAGCAAGACTTATGAGATGGGATTTTCCTGTCTTTTTAGAGGGAAATGTTTATCCTCCATCTTAAACCTGTTTATTTAAAAAAAATGTTCACGATCAGTTAACAGCAGGTGTACAAAAGATGATCACAATCCCTTTTCTACCAGCGCACGTTCAGGTGTTCGTGGTAATTAATGTGATCACAACACATATAATCAGAAACATTTACTTTCAAAACAGCACACACACGGTGTCTCTCTAAACAGTGCTCACCATGCTTTACTTCCTCTGCACACTAGCACTAGCACCATGAATATGTTGCCGCTAGCCAGAAACAAAGAGTCAAGGGGGTTTGTCCTTGACACTATGGGATAAGGAGACAAGTTTATGGTCTTTCCTGTCCCAGGGGGCTCCAGGAGTGGCTCTGGGTGCACCAGATTTGCAGATGGGTTGTTACATTAAATTTGGTCCTGAACCAAAGCCAAAAAATAAACAGGCATTGGTAAATGCAGGAAAATATGGTACAGCCAATATAAATCAAGGGAAAGTAAGTGGCAAGCACAGGAACCAATAAAAAGCCAGGAATGAGAGGGGGCGGAATCAAAGCCCCTTTTAAGTTTATATTAAAAACAATAGATTTCACAAGCACGGCGCAAGTGATGTGAAGGAGAAATCTAAAAATGCAGGGGCGCTTCTGGGAACAAAAGAACACATGTGAGATGAGGAAGCTGATTCATCTGATGTAGACATTCATCCTCATGGCATTTTAGAGTGATGCATCACAAGACTGACATTTTCTGCAAGCTATTCTCTTATTTGTATAAGAATGGCACAGTTGAATCTCTAAATGGCTTACTTCCCACGCTGGCAGACCAACGCTGTAAACAGGCACAAACTAAATGTACATTATTTATGCAGCGAGGTTACATCTTTCGTAGCACTACTGTATCATCAATACCTTTAAAAATAAACAATCTATGTACATTTTAACTTCTTACATTCAAACGTGACACCAACAGTCTTGACGCGCCAGTTTGTTTTGAAACATCTGACCACTGTTTGTTGTTATTTTAGGAATCACTGTTTGCTTGTATATGTTGTTTCTTGCAGTTTGTGTGTAGTTAGAAGAAATAATTCTTTACAATTCAGTTTCGAAACAGTTTGTGTGAATTAGTGATAAAGTAAATTGAGCTTGACCTTCGAAGCGGTTTCTTGTTTTGGCTAGGTGGACAGACTTTAAGGCCTGGGCAAAATGGCAATCACCCAGAGCCCCTCATCTTCCAAGGAGCCCCCCTGGGAAAGTGAACTTTACATCCGTCTATTTCCCCCACCCTTCAATGCATTATTCAATTTTATTTGATATCATGGGGCTTGAATTAGCAGAAAACGATCAAAAAAATACAAAACTGCTCTGGATAGAGCCCCCTAAAATATGTCTTTCCAGGGGCCCCAAAATCCTTAAGAGGCCACTGGCTGGATGAACCAGTTCCCTCTGCTCGGCTGCAGATAGTGCCTTTTCTATGGAGGCTACCAACCCGGGTCGGCGCCTTATGATGCTCTGGGTTCGCATGACAGTGTGTCTTGTGTTAAGGTTGTGCTACTTTCCTCCGGTTGTAACTATTGTGTATGCTGGTCTGTGACAACAGTGGCCCCGGATATGGCTGCACTTGGCAAACTACACGATTTCGGATGCGTGCTGTGCGCCTAAAGGTGAGGGGGCTCTGTCTAGCCGCTCTAGCGCCAGCTGTATCAGTAGAACAGGTTACAAGCAGTGGCCAACAGTGGTTTATTTAAAAACTTCCTCACGTCGATGTTTTTAGTATTCCGAGGGCAAACTAAAGGCGAAAAATCTCCCATTCCTTGTCTCTGGGCGACCTCTGCTTTGCTCAAGCTGAGGGCGTGTCTGACTTCTAGTAAACCTGAACAGGGGGCCTGGGGCATTTCCCTCAATGCAACACGCCAAAAGCAGTCCTACAAGCCGCAGAAAGCGTCTTCAGGACTGCCAGGTGTGTTCCAGAAGGGACTGCACGCGCTGCAATGGTGCTGCGCCGCCGCCATCATCATCATAACAGGGTCTTCAGGTGAGTAATACTTCCCAGCAGCCCATCAAATAACCGGCGTGGTAATAATGGCAGTAAAACACTGCAAATCGCTAGTGATTAGCACCTCAGTTGCACATTTTATTGACCACAGAAGGATGCAAGGCTTACCAAATACACACTGCATCGGCCTTGGAAGGATGAAAGGCTCGCCCCACCAATTAAGAGTTACCGGTAAGGGCCAATTGCAGGGCCGGACTGGGAACCAAAACCGGCCCTGGCAAAGTGCTCGGCCAGCCCCCCCTCCCCACCTCCCGGGGGGAGGGGGGGCGGACGCGCTCTCTGCCAGGGCCGGTTTTCGGCCGATTTTGTTACAGGGCCGTTTTTGCAGCTATGCTGCAAAAACGGTCCTGTATCAAAAACGGCCCCCAGGGGCCCCAAACCGGCCCCAACCCGTGCGGCCCACCGGGGGATTGCCCGGTGCCCGCAACGGCCAGTCCGGGCCTGGCCAATTGAACGCTTCTGCTGTATGGAAATATTGACAACACCTCATCAGGGGTAGCAATGCACTATATAATTGCAAAGCTTTTCCCTCCACCCTCCTTCTCAATCCAAATAACTGACTAACCTATCCACCACTCAAATTACTTTCATATTTCACTATACTAATTCACCAATAATCCTTTATGGGTTCTGGAGTAGCGTGCTACCCGCCGAAAAAAGCGCCTCAACACCTCGTCAGGAGTAGTAAGCGCTATTTCAATGCAATTACAATAGAATACACCGCAGGAGCTACTTCGACAGCTGGCGGTTATTATTCGAATGTGTAACATATCTCGTCTTTTCTGGCAAACCTCTAAATCTGGGGTGCACAACAAAGGTCCAGGAGAGCTGCAAAGATGCCACCATTTGAAGCTAACCACGACATAAATTTACAAACCACGAATGCCAATGAACACCATTTGCATACACAATTGTTATCTAGAAAGTTGTTGGACACACCTGCTCTAAAAACGTTGAAATCGACATTACATTTCTCGGGCATTCTTAATGCTCGGATCATACACTTTTTCCAGTCAGCTCACCCCCCTCTTCACATTACGCACTCAGGAATATGTTGCAGCAGTATGTTTACTAGGACGATGGAGACATTTAAGGAAATCTCGTTTCAATACTCGACTGCGCGAGGTAAGTCTTCTGTATGTAGTACCTCAGATGCTACAATGTTCACCTAGCGCGGTGATGCGTGGTTTCTACGGCGATATTAACCACTGCCTGGCGTGTACGGGAAGCCAGATGGCCCATACGTGAATCGCGTCATCGCTGCATACCAACAACCTCGATGAATCACACAGTAAAAGTGAGTCTGCACAAATATAACATACCAGGTCAAGAGGCGTGAGCTCTCAGGACTGACACACCCACAATATGCTGCAGCCTGGCATGTGGCTATTTTGTACGGAACCGAGCTGCTGAAAATATGCGGAGATCACACAACTGCACGTTCAATAAAAGAGGGTTTTACACAAACAGTAACTAGGCTACCAAGTGATCTTAAAAAGACAAACGAATAAAACGTGTGTTAGGTCGAACAAGCGTCTCATTTAAGAAGTAAAAGCTGTTTACTTTCTTGGAGAGGAGCGGTGCGCCATCAGGCAGTGTGTGCTTGCAAACACCATATGGCAGCGTGGTAAACATGACCTTAAAGGAAGCTTCGCGCATCCTGGAGCAGGGAGAACATTTTGTGATCCTCCGTTTATGGGCATGGCAGGCGTGCCAGCTTAGGGTGCCTTTTGCTTGGTGGGAGTATTCAATATTTCTCTGCCTCACACCAAACAGTTTATCTTATGTTGCTTACTATCTTGCCACATAGCTTCAGCAACAATCTCAATATTAACACGACCCAGTAAATCTCAAAATTAGAAGTTTAACCAATTAAACTGTAGATTGCCCAGTGTACCTCATGATACACAAGAGGATAGCAAGACTGACCAGCGCTCCTCAACAATGCATGCGTAACCAGCAAGACTATAGACTGTCCAACAGGCCCCAAGATAGCAAGACTGACAAGTGCTCCTCAACAACGCACGCGTAATCAGTGAGACTATAAACTGTCCAACAGACCCAGAGTTGGCAAGCATGACCAGCACTCCTCAACAATGCACATGTTACCAGCAAGACTATAGACTGTGCAACAGGCCCCAAAATTGCAAGATTGACAAACGGTCCTCAACAACGTACGTGTAACCAGTAAGACTATAGACTGACCAATGGGCACCAAGATGGCAAGACTGACGAGTGCTCCTCAACGCATGCACGCATAACCAGCAAGACTATAGACTGTCCAATGGGCCCCAAGATAGCAAGACTGACAAGTGCTCCTCAACAACGCACACGTAATCAGTGAGACTATAACCTGTCCAACAGACCCAGAGTTGGCAAGTCTGACCAGCACTCCTCAACAATGCACATGTTACCGGCAAGACTATAGACTGTACAACAGGCCCCAACATGGCAAGATTGACAAGCGGTCCTCAACAACGTACGCGTAACCTGTAAGACTATAGACTGTCCAATGGGCACCAAGATGGCAAGACTGACGAGCGCTCCTCAACAACGCATGCACGCATAACCAGCGAGACTGTCTAATGGGCCCAAGATGGCAAGACGGACGAGCGCTCCTCAACAACGCATACACGCATAACCAGCGAGACTATAGACTGTCCAATAGGACAGAGATGGCAAGGCGAACCAGCGCTTCTCAACGATGCAAGCGTAACCAGCGAGACTCCGGATTGTCCAAAGGGCCCCAGTATGGCAAGACTGATCCACGCTCCTCAGCAATGCATGCGTAACCAGCGAGTCTATAGTTTGTCCAAAGGCCCACGAGAAGACAAGGCTGACCAGCGCTCCTCCACAATGCACCCATAACCATTGAGACTATAGACTGTCCAATGGGCCCCTGAGATGGCAAGATTAACCAGTGCTCATCAGCAATGCACCCATAACCAGTGAGACTATAGACTGACCAATGGGCCCTGAGATGGCAAGATTGACCAGTGCTCCTCAGCAATGCACCTGTAACCAGCGAGACTATAGACTGACCAATGGACCCCTGAGATGGCAAGATTGACCAGTGCCCCTCAGCAATGCACGCGTTTTCAGCTAGACTATAGTCTGTCTAACGGGCCCCAACATGGCAGAAATGATCATCGATCCTCAAGAGCGGAAGACTGCTCAGCAAGCCTCAATATACAAGTGAGCACCAACATTGCCCGAGAGCCTCCAGACTGCAAGACTGACCAACAATTCAAACATTTCCTTTCCAACCACATGGCTTCAAGAGTGGCAAGACAGCCTCAAGACTGCAAGATTGCTCAGTAAGCCTCAATTATGCAAGATTTACCAGTGAGCCTTGAGATTGCCCAGTGATCCTTAAGACTTGCCAAGACTGCATGATTGACTAATAAGCCTCAAGGTCAACCAGGGAGTCTAAAGGTTGCTGGGTAAATCTCCTCAAAAATTTAATATTGACCAAAGCCTGTGTGACTCATGATTGCCCAGCTCATATCAAGCCTGCAAGATTGCTCAGTGAATCTCAATATTACACATTTAATAAGTGAGAGTTGCAAGTTCTCACAAGGAGCCCCAACACTGAAAGAAACATTGCACGACTGACCATCATTCTCCCAGATTACAGAAAACCTCAACATTAGGAGATTAATAATCTAGCCTCATGATCACTAGACAAGCTAGACAACTGCACATGGCCCACGGAGTCTCAAAATTACTGGATTAAGCAGCGAGCATCAAGGTTACACAATAAATCACAATATTGTGCAGCAATCCACAACACTGAACAATTGTTCAGTGGGCAGCAAGACTGTACAAAGATAATAAATACTGCACATCACGCCTCGAGACTAGCTTCCACAGCACGTCTCACGCTTGCACAACCAGGCCCCAGATCGTGAAGCAAACCATAAGTGTTTAAGATAGGCCAGAGAGCCTCAAGACCTACCAGCATATCCCAATTTCAGTGTAAACGACTCCCAATTTCCTGGGCATCTACTGTTTCTTTGCACTGCTTTGGAGATTTGTATAATGGCACATGCCACTAAAAGGACCTCAAATCACTGTAACGAGCTGCTGGGAATTATTATCTGCATTATTTTAGAAACCAATAGGTTTCGACTACTTTCTTGGGGAATTTACAGCCCTTCCTTTTGCGCACTTACACTAGTGTGCAGTATGAAAAGAGAGAAAGTGTGCCTCAATTCCATACCTCACGAAAATGTATACATTAAACTACTGGTATTCAAATAATCAGTAATTGACATGTAAACATTATATAACCTGGAGATGAAAAATTACGAAATATATGTGTGTATATATATATATATATATATATATTTTAATTATTGCAACTGGTAAGAGCTCCATGCTTCCAAACCCAATCTTGCTTTTTATGTAAAATGCTCATGTGGAAATGGCAACAAATCAACCGCACTTCCTCCACTGATCGCTGGCATATGAGCATCTGTCAAAGCCCAGGGGTGCTAACATTGCAGCACTCCGAAGATAAACATGCATTTCTCATCCACCGACATATGGCTCACCCTTTCGGTGACTAATAGTGTTTGAAAAATATACTGCGTGCAGTCTATTGATTACATTATTAAACGTTCCACCGGGGTCGAATCTCGGCTGTTCTACTTGACCAAATTGCGTCACCATTTACAAATCACTATTTCCCTGTCATTTGGCAACTTTAGCTACCGCATGTGTAGAGGTTAAAAAATGTGAACTCGGGACGGAGATAGGTGTACGTATCTTAATGTTTATGGAGATAATCTTAGCTTTGTTGCAACAACCTGATTTTTGTAATTTATTACACACTTTTAAGGTCTAACTATCCCCTTCTCGTAAAGCAAATTCACTACTCTCCTGGTTCGCCAAACTGAACGAAGATGTTTATCTTTGCAAAAAACCCAAGACTTCCTGGACTAGGGAGAACCCCTTGACTAGTTAACAATATCTGACATTCACCCCAAATATTTGTGAAATTAAAACAACGTAAATATTATACGTCTAGGGCTATCATTAACGTTGCAGAGAAGTAATATCTTGCAAAAAGACAGACAGGCGCATCCATAGAGGCTTGAAAGTGTCTGGCTCTGCTGAGAAGTTTGGGGCTAATGCAGCCTGTGTGCGGCGGTCTACTAACTGCCCGGTGCTGCCTGGTGCCCCCCATGTATACTGCAAACATACTATCCACGTTACTCTTCCTGTCCAGCGAAGGCTTACCCGCCCGCGATCCTTGCTGAATGGCGCACACACCCCCTGGCGGAAGAGGCTCAGCAGTCCCTGCTCGTAGCCCTGCAGCAGCAGTCTGACAGCCTTGGCTCTCTGTACACAGGCTAACATTCCTTTTGCGCAGGCGCAAACCTAAAACCAGGCCATTGCTGAGCCGACAGGTGACTAAATGGGCGTGGCTAATCCTGCCATATAAGGCTTAGGTAAACAAAACAGTACCCTATCGGCTAACGGAACTGGTCCACTAGCTCCACCCACTGTTCGCAGTAATTATGCAGGTTTCTCTACGCATAAGATGGCCGCCATCTGCACTCGATAAAAAAACGAACGCGGTCCATTTTTTCTAGGTATTGCTAGCGCTTGCTGGCAAAGGATGTGTGCGCCATAATGACAGCCATTTCAAACTGGAATACTCAGATTTAAATGCTATGAACCTCACTAAGATAATGTAAATATTGGAACAATGGTTATTCACAAAATATATATTTTAACTAACAGAAATCAAGTTGATTTGTAGAGTATTATTAATGTAAAAATATTGTTCATATTTGAAAAAACACTGACTTGAAAACAGATTATCAGTAACAGAAAAAATATGCTGGATGTTTTATATAGTCCTAGTACTTTCTGTAAATCGCAGAAAAACACACTCTTTAAAATTAGTCATCCTGTTTTCAAATTAGGGGTCCAGCTCATAGCTATAACAAGCATTGGAAATGCAATAGGTCTCGCAGTAGGAAAGTTAGAGCTATAGGTGTTATTCATTTTTTTTATTTTTATGTATGTGTTGTTTTTTCTAAATAGCTAAATTAATAGCTTTCTTCTTTACAAAGCCAATAGTTATAATTTTTGTAAATGTGACACCTCTAGCATTTGTAAAGCAACATGTTTTGTATTTACGTGACTTATATGTATTGATATAAAAAAAATCAATGGCTTTTAATTTTTTTAATAATTAATACGTAAATAAAATGGATTTTATTTTATATTGCTAATAGCTTAAACTTTATGAAATATATTTAATGAAGATTATGTTTATTTTATTGTGGCGAAAATCCAAGAACAGAAGTGAATTTTTAAGATTTAGTTTGACATTTTGAATACATTTTGAAACATTGAGAAAACATATTTGAACTAGTGATGCTGTGATGGCGCTTAGTGATGCTGTATTGGCGCTGAGTGATGCTGTATGCTGAGTGATGCTGTGGCGCTGAGTGATGCTGTGGCGCTGAGTGATGCTGTGGCGCTGAGTGATGCTGTGGCGCTGTGTGATGCTGTGGCGCTGAGTGACGACCTGACGCTGAGTGTTGATGTGGTATTGAGTGGTGCTGTGGTATTTAATTGTTTTGTTGCGTTGACTGTTGCTGTGGCGTTGAGTGGTGCTGAGTGATGCTGTGGCGTTTTTTTGTGTGGCATTGAGTGATGCTGTGCTATTGAGTGTTGCTGTGGCACAGAGTGATGCTGTTGTATTAAGTGATGCTGTGGCATTGAGTGATATTGTAGCATTGAGTAATGCTGTGGCATTGTGTGGTGCAGTGTCATTTAGTGTTGCTGTGGCATTTAGAGGTGCTGTGGCATTGAGTGGTGCTGTGGCGTTAGGGTGTTGTGTTTGAGGGTGGAGTTGGAGGATGTAGTTGTTGGTGGGTAGTTGAGGAAATGAGTGTTTGTGTTGTTTAGGATGTGTGATGGTGAGTGTGCTAGAGCGTTTTTAGTGTGTGAGGGTGAGTGAGGATGCGTGAGGGTGAGGGTGAGTGAGAATGGGTGAGGGTGTAAGGTTGAGGAGTTATGAGGATGTGAGGGTGAGGTGTGTGAGTGTTTGTCAGTGTGTGAGTGATTGATGGTGTGTGAGGGTGAGTGGTGTGTGAGGGTGATGGTGTGAGAGTGTGATGGGGTGTTAGGCCGATGGTTTGATGGTGAGTGATGTTTTGTGTTTACGTCACTTAGATGTATTGATACTTTAATTATCAATGGATTTTAACTTTATGAAATAATTAATACTTAAATAAAAGTGATTGTCATTTATAATGCCAATAGCTTACATTTTTGTAAATAACTTTAGTGAAGATTATGTTCAGTGTATTTTAGTGTGACGAAAATCCAAGAACAGAAGTGAAATATTAACATCTTTTTTGACATTTGTAATAAAGCTTGAAACATTGAGAGAACATATTTGAACCAGTGACGCTGTGGTGATGCTGAGTTATGCTGTAGTTTGCGCTGAGTGATGCTGTGGTTGCACTGAGTGATGCTGTGGTTGTGCTGAGTGATGCTGTATTTGCGCTGATTGATGCTGTATTTGCGCTGATTGATGCTGTGGTTGAGCTGAGTGATGCTGTTGTTGCGCTGAGTGATGCTGTTGTTGCGCTGAGTGATGCTGTTGTTGCGCTGAGTGATGCTGTGGTGGTGCTGAGTGGTGCTGTTGTGGTGCTGTTTGATGTTGTGGTGGTGCTGAGTGATGCTGTGGTTGTGCTGAGTGATGATGTATGCCAAAACGGCTTGCAGGTGACGCACACCTTTTTGCGAGTGTAGACTGAGTATATATGGATGGGTGGTGCTCACGGAGTAACCCCCCCTGTACTTGGGGTGAAGTAATACTGAAATTCGCAGTGTTTCCCTCGAGATCAGTGTCCCTCCGGGGCACTCGGGAGTGTGTCCATAGATTTATTCAAAAAAAGGTAGTCAAAGTTCTCTTATAAAGTTGATTTCATTCTTTTTATTTGTTGTTGTTAATTCTTCACATTATTGCTTTCATAATGTTCAAGCGAGTGGGCCACTTGCTTGAACATTATGAAAGCAATAATGTGAAGAATTAACAACAACAAATAAAAAAAATGAAATCAACTTTATAAGAGAACTTTGACTACCTTTTTTCGAATAAATCTATGAACACACTCCGTTCTCTTATAAAGTTGATTTCATTCTTTTTATTTGTTGTTGTTAATTCTTCACATTATTGCTTTCATAATGTTCAAGCGAGTGGGCCACTCGCTTGAACATTATGAAAGCAATAATGTGAAGAATTAACAACAACAAATAAAAAGAATGAAATCAACTTTATAAGAGAACTTTGACTACCTTTTTTCAAATAAATCTATGAACACACTCCCGAGTGCCCCGGAGGGACACTGATCTCGAGGGAAACGGTGCTGAGTGATGCTCTGGTGGTGTTGAGTGATGCTGTGGTGGTGCTGAGTGATGCTGTGCCGTTGAGTGATGCAGTGGCATTGAGTGATGCTGTGGTGTGGAGTAATGCTGTGGCGTTGAGTGATGTTGTGGCTTTTGTTGTTTCTGTGTCGTTGAGTGATGCTGTGGCATTTCTTTTTTTGGCGTTGATGGATGCTGTGCACTCAGTGGTGCTGTGGCGTTGAGTGGTGCAGTGGCGTTGTGGAGTGCTGTGGCATTTTGTGGTGCTGAGTGATTTTGTGGCGCTGAGTGATTTTGTGGCGCTGAGTGATGCTGTGGCATTGAGTGGTTCTGTTGCGATGAGTGTTGCTGTGGTGTTGAGTGGTGCTGTGGTGTTGAGTGACGCTGTGGCATTGAGTGAGGTGTGTGAGGGTGATGGGGTGATGGTGAGTGATGGTGTGTGAGGGTAATTGGGTGAGGGTGAGTGAGTGTGTGTGATGGTTATTGTGTGAGTGATTGATGGTGTGTGAGGGTGAGTGTTGTGTGAGGGTGATGGGGTGTGAGGGTGATGGGGTGTGAGGATGATGGGGTGATGGTGAGTGATGGTGTGTGAGGGTAATTGTGTGAGGCTGAGTGAGGGTGTGAGAGTGAGTGGAGGTGACTGTAAGTGTGTTGTAAGTGTGTGTGTTGTTATGTTGTTGTGAGCTTGTGTGTGTGTGGCTGTGTGAGTTTGTATGTATGTGCGTTTTGAGTACGGAATTTGGCATAGGCCTATAATTAGTCCCTTTTCCCTTTTTTTGTTTTTTGCGCGTAAAAATGGCAGACGCTACCCTGTGCCATAACGCTACCTATGTTTTTTAGGTTAGCGTTCTAGTTTATTTTGCAGATTTACCTTGCATTTTGATTGACGTGTATTCCGTCCAATCAAATTGCAACGTTTTCTTACGTAGCGTTGCAATTGCGTCACGTTAATTGGGAAACTTCCAGATCTTCAGGAACCGGCGTATGTGTAAGGCGCGTCGTGCTTCCCGCGTTGTAGCCGCGTCATTTGACAGGTAAGTTGTCAATCTAATATTTTTTTTGTGTTGTTTACCTAGTGTTTCTCTACTATATATATATATTTAGTAAGTTTTGTAATGTTTAGTAATGTTTTTTAAAGAATTTACTTTGCGAT
Source organism: Lissotriton vulgaris (assembly GCF_964263255.1). Lineage (NCBI taxonomy): Eukaryota > Metazoa > Chordata > Amphibia > Caudata > Salamandridae > Lissotriton > Lissotriton vulgaris. The sequence continues at coordinate 222,620 of NW_028251782.1, read as the reverse complement.
CGTACTTGGCTTGTGTATGTACCTATTGTACTTTTATGGAATGTTTCTAATTTTCCTTATTTAATGTATTTTTGCTTACTTTTATGTAATGTATGTCATAAAGAAAAAGTTTTGGGATGTACTCTTTCCACATGTTGCTATATTTGTTTAGTTGACAATGTGTTATTTAGACGGTACTTTCTTTTATTTTTCCTTGTGTTTTTGTGTTGCTTAAATTGTATTTATGTTTTTATTTTTTTTTGTTTTCCGTATACTTTGTGAATTTTGACCACATTTAAATATTCGTATTTTTTGTAATGGTACGTAAAAGTTATATTTGCTGTATAGTTTGAAACCTACATGTTTTGATGCTTTTGAGCAGCAATTCTTTATCTATGTTTTTTTAAGTACTATAAAATTTTAAAGCAATACTTATGGAGTGTAAGCTTATACTTTTCAAAACATGTATTTTTTTATGAAAAAGAAATGTTATGTTTTCAATACCATTTGAATGACTATAAAGTAGTATGTATGTTAATTAATGGCAAAGTATACGCATGAAGCCACCTTTATTAATTGTTTTGATTTTTTTGGTTAGTTTGAGTGGAATACTTTATTGTAGTTTTGGAAGAATTGCAATTAGGCTGTGAAGTCTCGTGCTCTTGTGATTACGCACTTTATTTGTTTTGTGGATTATTTCCGCCATTGTTTAATGGTTTATTTATTTTCCCTTACTTTAGTAAGTGCTTTATGTTGTGAATTCGTGTCCTTTAGATGGCTTTGTCCCCTTTTAAATTGTTGTATTACTCGCTGTGTATTCAGATGCTTCCCTATTTTGTTTGCATTTGTTTTTTTTTTAAATGTTTTATTTTACAATCCCTTTCTGCATTTTTATGTATTAATTGCTGTACTGTCCTCGCGAAGCATTAAGTTTTCATTTTTGAATACCTACAAGTGTGTAATCCGATTTTCAGTTATTGAAATAATTGTTGCCTAACGCTATTTACGTGTGGAGTTGGAGGGTGGATTAGTAGTTTGAGGGTGGAGTTGTAGTTGGAGGGTGGAGTTGGAGGGTGGACTTGGACGTTGTGAGTGTGGGGGTGAGTGGATGTGAGGGTCCGGGGGTGTGAGGGTGTGTGATGGTGTTCGAGGGTGATCGAGGGTGACGGTCTGAGTATGAGTGAGGGTGTGAGGGTTGTGAGGGTGTGTGAGGATGAGGCGGTAAGGGGGTGTGAGAGTGTGTGATGATAGATGTTGGTGAGTGAGGCTGAGAGTTTGAGGGTGAGTGTTGTGAGGGTGTGAAGGTGAGTGAGGGTGTGCGAGTTTGAAGGTTGAGTGTGTGACTGTGGGTGAGGGTGAGGGTGTGTGAGGGGGTGAGGGGGTGATGTTGAGTGATGGTGTGTGAGGGTGTGAGGGTGAGTGAGGGTGTGTGAGGGTGAGGGGGTTGAGGTTGTGAGTGAGGGTGAGGGTGTGTTGGTGAGTGTTGGTGTGTGAGGGTGTGATGTAGGGTGAGGATGAGTGAGGGTGTGTGAGGCTGAGGGTGAGGGTGGGTGAGGGTGTGAGTGGGTGTGAGCGGTTGTGATGATGCCTATAAGTGATCATTTTTTCTCTGTGAATATTGTACACCTCAAATGTATTAATGTTGTCAAGCGTTGTTTCAGAAGCTAATCGAGACCTATGTAATGTTGATTGATGCTGTTGTTAGTGCTGAATCAAAAAACAAACACATCAGTAACTTTTTTTATATTATGCATGTAAAAAGTTATCATTTTTTTTGTAAGGTACACATCAATTCGCACTGCAAAAGCTTGGCTTGCATTAACATAGATGCGCAGTCATTTTGTCTGGGTTTGCTCATTAGAGACAATGTTTACCTCCTATTAATTTTTCGACTACAGATGCGTATTAATTGTGGCAAAGTATACGTATGAAGCCACCTTTAAAAATTGTATTGTTTTGTTTTGTGTAGTTTGAGCGGAATACTTTATTGTACTTCTGGAAGAATTGCAATTAGGATGTGAGGTCTCGTGCTCTTGTGATTACGCACTTTCTTTGTTTTGTGGATTCTTCCCGCCATTGTTTAATGGTTTATTTATTTTTCCTTACTTTAGTAACTGCTTTATGTTGTGAATTTGTGTCCTTTAGATGTCTTTGTCCCCTTTTAAATTGGTCTATTACTCGCTGTGTATTCAGATGTTTCCCAATTTTGTTTGGATTTATTGTTTTTGTTAAAAAATGTTATATTTTACAATTCCTTTCTGCATTTTTATGTATTAATTGGTGCACTGTCCTCGCGATGCATTAAGTTTTCATTTTTTAATACCTACAAGTGTGTAATCCGAGGTTTAGTTATTGAATTAAATGTTGCCTAACGCTATTTACGTGTGGAGTTGGAGGGTGGATTAGTAGTTGGAGGGTGGAGTAGTAGTTGGATGGTGGAGTTGTAGGGTGGTGTTGTAGGCTGGAGTTGGAGGGTGGACTTGGACGGTGTGAGTGTGAGGGTGAGTGGATGTGAGGGTCAGGGGGTGAGAGGGTGTGTGATGGAGGGTGACAGTGTGAGTATGAGTGAGGGTTGTGAGGGTCAGGGGGTGAGGGTGTCTGAAGATGAGGTAGTGAGGGTAATGGGGTGTCAGTGTGTGTGATGATAGGTGTGGGTGGGTGAGAGTTTGAGGGTGAGTGAGGGTGAGTGTTGTGAGGGTGTGAAGGTGAGTGAGGGTGTGCGAGTTTGAAGGTTGAGTGTTTGACTGTGGGTGAGGGTGTGTGAGGGTGAGGGGGTGTGAGGGTGATGTTGAGTGATGGTGTGTGAGGGTGAGTGGGTGAGGGGGTGAGGGGGTGAGGGTGAGTGAGGGTGTGTGAGGGTGAGGGTGTGTTGGTGAGTGATGGGGTGTGAGGGTGTGAGGGAGGGTGAGGATGAGTGAGGGTGTGTGAGGGTGAGGGTGGGTGAGGGTGTGAGTGGGTGTGAGTGTGAGTTGTTGTGATGATGCCTATAAGTGTTCATTTTTTCTCCGTGAATATTGTACACTTCAAATGTATTAATGTTGTGAAGCGTTGTTTCAGAAGCTAAGAGACCTATGTAATGTTGATTGATGCTGTTGTTAGCGCTGAATCAAAAAACAAACACATCAGTAACTTTTTTTATATTATCCATGTAAAAAGGTTTCATTTTTTTTGTAAGGTACACATCAATTCGCACTGCAAAAGCTTCGCTTGCATTAACATAGATGCGCAGTCATTTTGGAGGGTGGAGTTGTACGGTGGTGTTGTAGGGTGGAGTTGGAGGGTGGACTTGGACGGTGTGAGTGTGAGGGTGAGTAGATGTGAGGGTCAGGGGGTGTGAGGGTGTGTGATGTTGTGTGAGGGTGAGTGAGGGTGACGGTGTGAGTATGAGTGAGGGTGTGAGGGTTGTGAGGATGGACTTGGACGGTGTGAGTGTGAGGGTAAGTGGGTGTGAGGGTGAGTGGATGTGAGGGTCAGAGGGTGTGTGATGGTGTGTGAGGGTGAGTGAGGGTGACGTTGTGAGTATGAGTGAGGGGGTGAGGGGGTGTGAAGATGAGGGGGTGAGGGTAATGGGGTGTGAGAGTGTGTGATGATAGGTGTGGGTGAGTGAGGGTGAGAGTTTGAGGGTGAGTGAGGGTGAGAGTTGTGAGGGTGTGAAGGTGTCAAGGTGAGTGAGGGTTTGCGAGTTTGAAGATTGAGTGTGTGACTGTGGGTGAGGGTGTGTGAAGGGGTGTGAGGGTGAGGGGGTGAGGGGATGATGTTGAGTGATGGTGTGTGAGGGTGAGGGGGTGAGGGTGTGAGGGTGTGAGGGTGAGTGAGGGTGTGTGAGGGTGAGGGTGTTGAGGGTGAGGGTGTGTTGGTGAGTGATGGTGTGTGAGGGTGTGAGGGAGGGTGAGGATGAGTGAGGGTGTGTGAGGCTGAGGGTGAGGGTGGGTGAGGGTGTGGGTGGGTGTGAGTGTGAGTTGTTGTGATGAATGAATCAATCAATCAATCAAAGCATTTATAAAGCGCACTACTCACCCGGAGGGTCTCAAGGCACTAGGGGAGGGGGGGGGGGGGTCCGCTACAGCTCGAACAGCCAGGTTTTGAGCTGCTTCCTGAAGGCGAGGTGGTTTTGGGTCAGGCGGAGGTGGGTCGGGAGGGAGTTCCAAGTCTTGGCGGCCAGGTAGGAGAAGGACCTTCCCCCATTGGTGGCTCTTCGGATGCGGGGGACGGCGGCGAGGGCGTGGCTGGTCGATCGAAGCTGGCGTGTGGGAGTGTAGAAGTTGAGGCGGCTGTTGAGGTATCTTGGGCCTTGGTTGTGCAGGGCTTTGTGTGCATGGGTGAGGAGACGGAAGGTGATTCTCTTGTTGACCGGGAGCCAGTGCAGGTCTCTCAGGTGTCCGGAGATGTGGCTGCGACGGGGGATGTCCAGGATGAGACGTGCTGAGGCGTTCTGGATCCGCTGGAGTCTCTTCTGGAGTTTGGCGGTGGTACCGGCGTAGAGGGAGTTGCCGTAGTCCAGACGGCTGGTGACGAGGGCCTGGGTGACCGTCTTCCTGGTCTCGGTGGGGATCCAACGGAAGATCTTACGTAGCATGCGCAGGATGTTGAAGCACTAAGAGGAGACAGCGTTGATTTGTCTGGTCATGGAGAGGGAGGAGTCCAGGATGAAGCCCAGGTTGCGTGCGTGGTCTGTTGGTTTGGGTGCGCTGCCCAGGGCGGGGGGCCACCAGGAGTCGTCCCAGGCGGAGGGTGAAGATCCCAGGATGAGGACTTCCGTCTTGTCCGAGTTCAGTTTCAGGCGGCTGTTCATAATCCACTTGGCCACGTCTGTCATCCCTTCGTGTAGGTTGGTCTGGCGGTGGCGGGATCGTTGGTGAGGGAGAGGATCAGCTGGCTGTCGCCGGCGTAGGAGATGATGTTGAGGTTGTGTTGGCGTGCGATGGCTGCGAGGGGGCTCATGTAGACGTTGAAGAGGGTTGGGCTGAGCGAGGAGCCTTGAGGAACGCCGCAGATGACTTCGGTGGCTTCTGATCTGAACGGGGGGAGGCGGACTCACTGTGTCCTTCCGGCGAGGAAGGAGATGATCCACTCCAGTGCCTTCTCCTGGATTCCGACGTTGCTGAGGCGCTGCACTAGGGTACGGTGGCAGACAGTGTCGAAAGCCGCAGAGAGGTCTAGGAGGATGAGGGCCGCTGTTTCTCCGTTGTCGAGCAGGGCTCGGATGTCATCGGTGGCTGCGATCAGGGCGGTCTCGGTGCTGTGGTTGGCCCGGAAGCCAGATTGCGAGAGGTCGAGGGATCCGTTCGTCTCGAGGAAGGCGGCCAGCTGCTTGTTGACGGTCTTCTCGCATGACTTTTGCAGGAAACGGGAGCAGCGAGATGGGGCGGTAGTTCTTGAGGTCGGTGTGGTCGGCTGATGGCTTCTTAAGTAGGGCGCTGAGTTCGGCGTGCTTCCAGCTCTCCGGGAAGGTAGCGGTGTCGAAGGAGGTGTTGATGATGTCCCGCAGGTGGGGTGCGATGACAGCGTCGGCCTTGTTGAAGACGTGGTGAGGGCAGGGGTCGGTCGGAGATCCGGAGTGGATGAAGTTCATCGTGCGGACGGTGTCTTCGGTGCTGATCGGGGTCCAGGCGCGGAGGGTGGTGGTGGGGGTCGGTGGTTCGGTCGTGGCGTGCGTCGGTTGAGTGCTGAAGCTGTTGTGTATGTCCGCGATCTTGTTGTAGAAGTAGGAGGCGAGGGAGTTGCAGAGGTCTTGTGAAGGGGTGATGTCGTTGATTCCGGCATTGGGGTTGGAGAGCTCTTTAACGATGTTGAAGAGTTCCTTGCTGTTGTGTGCGTTGTTGTCCAGTCGTTCCTTGAATGCAGTTTTCTTGGTGGCGTGAATCAGTTGGTGGTGTTTTCGGGTGGCGAGCTTGAGGGCAGTCATGTTGTCCGGTGTTGGGTCTCTGCGCCAGGCTTCCTCGAGGGCTCAGCAGTTCCTCTTGGAGCTCTTGAGTTTGTCGGTGAACCATGGGGCTTTCTTGCTGCCGGGTCTGCTAGGCGGAGTCCTCAGAGGGGCGAGGTCGTCTGCGCAGTTGCTGACCCACTTTGTGAGGTTGGTGGCCGCCTGACTGGGGTTCGTTGCGCCGGTGGGAGGGTTCTTGCTCAGGGAAGTCGCGAGCTGGTCGGCTGTGATCTTGTTCCAGCTTCTGCGTGCAACCTGTTGCTGGTGGTGGTGGATCGTGGTCCTTCTGAAGCTGAAGTGGACGCAGCTGTGGTCCGTCCTGTGGAGCCCGGTGGCGTGGCTGAAGGTGATGTCCTTGCTGGATGAGAACACGGGGTCGAGTGTGTGTCCGGTGTAGTGGGTGGGGGTGGTCACCAGCTGCTTGAGTCCGAGGTTTGCGAGGTTGTCCAGCAGGGTGGTGGTGTTGCGGTCGTTGTTGTTCTCCAGGTCGAAGTTGAGGTCCCCGAGGAGGATGTAGTCAGCGGAGGGGAGGGCGTGCGGGCTGATGAAGTCGGCGATGTCTTCGCTGAATTGTGTGCGTGGTCCCGGGGGTCTGTAGATGAGGGTGCCTCTGAGGGTGGTCTTGGAGTTGATGTGGATCTGGAAGTGCAGGTGTTTGGCGGGTGTGAGGGTGTCGTCGGTGTTGGTCGTGATGCAGATGGTGTGCTTGTGGATGATGGCGATGCCTCCTCCTGTCTGGTGACGCGGTCCCTCCGGATGATCTTGTAGCCGTCCGGAATGGCGATGGCGATGTCGGGCGCTGAGGAGGGCTTCATCCAGGTTTCCGTGAGGAAGGCGACGTCAGGGGCTGTGGTGTCGAGCAGGTTCCAGAGCTCGACGGCGTGTCTGTGGACGGAGCGGGTGTTGAGCAGGATGCACTTCAGGTGGCTGCTGCTGGTGCTCGTCTTGGTCGGTGCTGGTGTAGTGCAGGTCCGGATGCAGGTGAACTTGCAGGAGTGGCAGCAGAAGGGTCCGTGGGTGCGTCTCGGGGTGGCTCGGTAGCACCCCGGGATCCGGCCGGCGTTGAGTGCGTTGAGCTCGGTGGTGTCGTAGGTCCGGCGGGTGGGCTGGTGTCTGTGGGGGCCAGGGGTCCTGGCACTGGGCGCGGTCCAGGCGCGGATGGGCGCAGACGGGCTTACCTTTGGCGCACCTTTGGCACTCAGTCGGCACTCCTGCTGCGCGCATCCGCTGCGCGGTCGCTCTGGGGGCGTCATAAGTGAGGAGCCGGGAGGGCAGGTCAGCTGGGTGGCGGGAGCGGGGTGGCCAATGGTCGGGAGGGGGGCGGAGACGCCGGAGGGCAGTGGCGGCAAAGGAGGTCTGAGGGCGGCTCAGCGGTGGCTGGGTCGTCCGGCGGCTGGGTAGGGAGCACACGGGAGGGGATACAGAAGGCAAAAGGGGAGAGGGGAGGGGGAACACAAAGTAAAATACACGGGGCAACAAAGGCAACAGGGGAGACAGAGGCTTACCACAATACGAACGGCGGAGTGAAGAGGGGGAGACAAGAGTAAAGTGAACAGGGCGAAGGCAACAGGGGAGACACGGGGAAACAGACAGACGGAGGAATGCAGGGAAAAAAGGCAGCAGCAGGAAGTGCGCAGCGGGCAGAGTGCTGGCAGACAGCGGGCAGGAGCAGCGATGTGGGGGCGACCTCGCCTGCAACAGGCTCCGCAGGTCGATGATGATGCCTATAAGTGTTCATTTTTTCTCCGTGAATATTGTACACTTCAAATGTATTAATGTTGTGAAGCGTTGTTTCAGAAGCTTAGAGAACTATGTAATGTTGATTGATGCTGTTGTTAGCGCTGAATCAAAAAACAAACACATCAGTAACTTTTTTTATATTATCAATGTAAAAAGTTTTCATTTTTTTTGTAAGGTACACATCAATTCGCACTGCAAAAGCTTCACTTGCATTAACATAGCTGCGCAGTCATTTTGGAGGGTGGAGTTGTAGGGTGGTGTTGTAGGGTGGAGTTGGAGGGTGGACTTGGACGGTGTGAGTGTGAGGGTGAGTGAATGTGAGGGTCAGGGGGTGTGATGGTGTGTGAGGGTGAGTGAGGGTGACGGTGTGAGTATGAGTGAGGGTGGACTTGGACGGTGTGAGTGTGAGGGTGAGTGGATGTGAGGGTCAGGGGGTGTGCGGGTGTGTGATGGTGTGTGAGGGTGAGTGAGGGTGACGGTGTGAGTATGAGTGAGGGTGTGAGGGTTGTGAGGGTGAAGGGGTGAGGGTGTGTGAAGATGAGGGGGTGAGGCTAATGGGGTGTGAGAGTGTGTGATGATAGGTGTGGGTGAGTGAGGGTGAGAGTTTGAGGGTGAGTGAGGGTGAGTGTTGTGAGGGTGTGAAGGTGAGTGAGGGTGTGCGAGTTTGAAGGTTGTGTGTGTGACTGTGGGTGAGGGTGAGGGTGTGTGAGGGGGTGTGAGGGTGATGTTGAGTGATGGTGTGTGATGTTGAGTGGGTGAGTGTGATTGAGGGTGTGTGAGGGTGAGGGTGTTGAGGTTGTGGGTGAGGGTGTGTTGGTGAGTGATGGTGTGTGAGTGTGTGAGTGTGATTGAGGGTGTGAGGGTGTGTGAGGTTGTGAGAGTGTGTGAAGGCGGCTGGGGAGGGGGAGGAGAAATGCGAGCCTGGCTGTGTGCGTGGAGAGAGAGGGGAGGTGCTGGCGGCTGGGGGCTGGGGAACAGATGGCGAAGGCTGGCAAATTGAGTTGTGCAGGCTTGCTTGGAGTCGTGGAGTTTTGCAAGTTGCAGCCCGTTCCTTTCTGCTGCTACTCCGTTTGTACCGAGTGTCGAGGCTGCATAGTTAAGACCAGGGCTTCAAACTGAGCCTGCAAAGGGAAGCCGCATTCAAAGCCCCCTCAGCCCCCACCCCATCAAGGCACACGAAACAGATAGAGGGCTGCCATTTGATTTAGATTTTGTTGGGCTCACCAGCATTGAAACACTGCCGTTCACTACCACACATCTAGGGTAGTGTATTTATTGTTTTCGGTACAAGGCTAATCAATGTGTGTTAGTTATTACAATTTCTTTTAAGAACATGAGGCTTCCAACATCCTTTAGTATTCAATGCGAAGATGTCAAATGCGGGTTTAAGACGAGACACAGCCGTGAAACTGCAGGGAGAGAGAGGGGAGGTGCTGGCGGCTGGGGAGGGGGAGGAGAAATGCGAGCCCGGCTGTGTGCGGGGAGAGAGAGGGGAGGTGCTGGCGGCTGGGGGCTGGGGAACAGATGGCGAAGGCTGGCGAATTTTGTTTAAAAAATAGTCTGTTTCACTGGGCAAAAAATGAGTTGTGCAGGTTTAAGGGTTTAAGGTGAGACACGGCCGTGAAACTGCAGGGAGAGAGAGGGGAGGTGCTGGCGGCTGGGGAGGGGGAGGAGAAATGCGAGCCTGGCTGTGTGCAGGGAGAGAGAGGGGAGGTGCTGGCGGCTGGGGAGTAGAAATGCGAGCCTGGCTGTGTGCGGGGAGAGAGAGGGGAGGTGCTGGTGGCTGGGGGTGGGGATAGCCGTGGGAGGGAGCCTTGTCGCTTTCATGTGCACGCTCTTTTAATGTCAATGCGCTTGCGCATTGAGCTTCAATTTGACGGGCCGTGCAAGGAATCGCCATGGAATCGCAAGTTGGTTAAAGTCTGTTTCAGCCCCCATAGTCTCGCAAGCTCAATGTGCATGCGCATTGACAGGCGAGCCCTAAAAACCGGTATGGCGTGCTACCCCAACTCATAACACACACCTGCCAATTTGATGAACAATCTCACTGTGTGAGGAGGGGGCGGAGCCACGTTCCTAGAAGTAGCTAAGAGGCATTTTTGACCCCTCACCCTGCCCCCAAAGCTCCTCCTTCCCCAAAAAAACAAGCATTGCAATTCAGTAGGTTTCACTTTTACACGAGTTTGACCTTTTGGCATTGTAAAAGACAATGCCTTTTATTTATGTTTTGTTATTTAAAACATAAGGCATTTTCCTTTACAATGCTAATAGCTTAAACTCTTGCAAATGCAAGGCCTATTGCACTCCAAATGCTTGTTTGTAAAAGCGCCCCATGCTGCAATTTCACTTTAATGTCGGCCACGACCCTTTCTTTAGACGTGGCTCGTCTAAAGAAAGGTGCTCTGTTACAGTAAAACCACTGTGTGGGCAGCTTTTGAAAAGAAAAGGCTTTTATTGAGCAGCGTAGCACATGCAGAAGTGCCACACTGTGCAGGGAGCATTTTTGAAAGATTCTGCTGCCTTAACATATGTTGAAACTGACCAGACACTGACCCAATTGCATACTTGCCAACATTTTAGAGCGGGCAAGTGGGAGACGTAAAAAGAAAAATATATATATATATACATATATTCCACACGAAGATGCCTAACTCTTGAAGTGCCTCACACAAGCGTGTTTAAAGCCTTCTTTAATGGTGAGTAGCATGAAATCAGCTTTGCCCCCACAGGAAATTGCACCAAACATGTTTCGGAGTTCAACGCCCTTTCTCAATGGTATCTTGCGGAAGGCACAGCAGCAATGTTTCACGCCGCACTCGCGGCTCACAATTAATGTCCCGCCCTGTGGGCGTGCTTCACAGCAGCATTATCGTCATAGTAGTGTCAAAGGTTCTAAATCCATAGTGGAATGCCGCAGTGTCTTCCTCAAAAGCTTCAATCCTGTAGTAGGTTGAATGTCGAGACTCAGACTGGGTACATGCTTGTATCTTCCACCATCACTGGCCACGCTGTTCCTTCTACGCTGCAGTTTTTTGCAGCGTGTAGGATCTGTACTTCCACAACGGGGCACCTCGCGACCCGGGCTGGGTCACTACAAACTCCACCCGAAGACGCCCAACGCTTGAGGTGCCTCACACAAGCATGTTTAAAGCCTTCTTTAATGGTGAGTAGCATGAAATCCGCTTTGCCCCCACAGCAAATTGGGGAAAAAACATGTTTCGGGCTTCATCGCACTTTCTCAATAGTATCTTGCGGAAGGCACAGCAGCAATGTTTCACGCCGCCCTCGCGGCTCACAATTAATGTCCCGCCCAGTGGGCCTGCTTCACAGCAGCAATATGGTCATAGTAGTGTCAAAGGTTCTAAATCCATAGTGGAATGCCGCAGTGTCTTCCTCAAAAGTTTCAATCCTGTAGTAGGTTGCATGTCGAGACTCAGACTGGGTCCATGCTTGTATCTTCCACCATCACTGGCCACGCTGTTCCTTCTACGCTGTAGTTTTTCGCGGCGTGTAGGATCTGTACTACCACAGCGGGGCACCTCCCGACCCGGGCAGGGCCGCTTCAAACTCCACCCGAAGACGCCCAACGCTTGAGGTGCCTCACACAATCGTGTTTAAAGCCTTCTTTAATGGTGAGTAGCATGAAATCAGCTTTGCTCCCACAGCGAATTGCACCAAACACCCAGGCAGTCGAACACGCAGTGGGTGCCTCCGTGGATGGAGATGGGTCCGCCTCTGTTCCACAGCAACTACACAAAATAAATACCAACAAATCCCACTTTGGACCCTCAAACACTTTTCAGACCGGGTTTATCCTCAACGTGCAAGTGGCTGCATGTAATGAATTTCTCATCAATAACGCCCCCAAGTAAGGAACATTTCAGAGCACTCACAGTTTCACCTTTTTCAATGTCAGAAACTACAGAGCGTCTCACATTGTAGGTTTTTTATATGCGAGAGCTCACTTCCAAGGGCCTATATGCTTATGTTTCAATGTTATTATACACCGGCTCCCCTCTCCACCATTTACCCCTCTACTTCCTCCTTTTGCTGGTGATGTGATCTGGCAGAGGGGGATTTCTGCCATGCATGGTGGTCCTGCAGCCTCATCACCACTACCTATTAGAAGGAGATCCTGGGTCCCATTAAAGTTACTGTGGGGTTCCAGCTCCCTTCCTCCTACCTCACAGTTGTCCTTGGTGTCCAACCTATTGCCCTAGAAGCTTTAACCCACGCTGACTGGACACGTCTTAGCTACATGTAGCATGGCAGCTCGCTGACTGGAAACGTCTTAGCTACATGTAGCAATGCAGCTCGTGGCATTAGCTTGGAAAAAGATGACCACCCCCTCTCCGTTGGCCAGTGGTTCTCTCACCTATGGCATGTGATGCCAATGGAGTGACTCTCCCATAACTTAACTCTGACTGAGGCTAAATCCCAATCTGTCTGGCGTTTGCTGATTCAATACCTAACACTGGATTTCACCTGTTTCACCCCGCCGAAACTAAGGGCATTGCAGCTATTTCATTGACCGTCCCACCGGGGTTTTGCCTCTATGCCCAGTCTATCACTATCTAGATGTGAAGGACACACACTTTACACTCCATCACAATACTGATTCTGGATTTGACTTGCACATTGACCGTCTTAGCCTGCAGTTGATGTATCCCATTGTTTCTGTGCTTTTTTGTTTTCTTTCTTTTGTACTGGGACACGCTGTATTGTGGATGGTCTTGTATTATGCCAATTTTCAACTGATCTTGTGTATTCCAATTACATAGCCTATGCGCTCCGTCTACTTTCCATGTGACACTTGATCTCCTGCCATTTTATGATGTATTTGGCGACTGTCGCACTTAGTTTTACTTACTTGTAAATTTCAATAAAGAGATTCTGAGCAAAGAAAAATGTAGTAATGTAATGACTATCTGCATTGAGCTTGATCTGGTGGTACCCAGGATTTAAGTCTAGTTTAGAAAACCACTACGCCCCATTCAGGTCCACAATTACGTCGTCCATGGTGGGAGCGATGTATCTTTCGCGCTTAATGGCTTGGTTTGGCAGGAGCATGTTGAAGCACAGTGTTATGGTCCTTAGTTGTTTGGTCTGCTCCTTGATTACCGTTGTCATGATTGCGACGTAAACAAACTACGTTTCCCGGCATGCCCTGGGCCGGAACTACAATTCCCGTGTTCCTTCGCAGCGGGCTGCGTTCTCACAAGAAAACATTTAAGCAGGACGGCGGCTGGGGATCGGTGTCGGGAATTCCTTTCAGAGAACTTGCTGTCTGTAATTGAAGATTGGGATTTGCCTGGTGCGGTAAGGGTGCTTTGCACCACAGCGCTTCACAGCGGGATCGCTGTTTTCAGGGTGTCAAAGTACTTTGGGATCCGCGGTAATGGCTGTTACCGTGGTACTGGTTTTGTGACCTGTAAATATCAGGATTTGGCTCGGATGGCATTTTCGGCCAACGGTGTATCCACTGCTATGTACTAGCAGCGTTTAGGACGCTCATAAACTATTGAGGTTGTTCTTTCTGTAACTTTGGATACAGCCCCCATATCCATCTAAGAGGCATTATTTGGGTGCTAGGAATTGCCAAGAGTTCCAGGGGTATTCTTATGCTTGATTTCTTTTGAACTGGATTTATCATCTAGAAGTGGCAGCGTGTATTGCAATATACATAGGTGTTAACTGTTGTATGTACCTCTTCTATTTAACAGGGGTTCTGGAGGTGTATGGTTTACACTCTTCCCCTGTGATGCTTAGTAGAGGGATACTTAGGTAGGTTCCTATACATGTGAATCAGGATATAGATATATTACACTGTATGGTAGGGGGCGCTAGAGGGCGCACTGCAGAATGGCCGCCTTTTGGTGAGGCTCCTGTAACCTGGTCATCTATCCTAAAATTATCCTCTCACACCAACATCGGAACCGCATACAATTTCAGACGCCTGAAGGTGGAGACGAGTTATACACTCGGTGAAAGTTTGGGACCGATCGGATGAAAGTCAGCGAAGTTATGATCGGCTGATGGTGGTACCGATAGCTGCACTGGAGCTCGCGGACTAGAGGGAGGCGGGGACCGCACCTACGCAACGCCGAGGTCTACACGTGGCAGGCAGGCCGCACGACTGCCAGCGGCGCTGCAGATGCCAGACGGAGGTTTGACTGATGAACTTCACTGTATATTAAAGCGCAAGTACACGTTGAGCCTGCAAAACAACACTGAGTGCAGAGTTTGTATTTACACGCTCTTATGGTGTGCTAAGTGAATGCTTGCAAGTGCATAGCTCATATTGTGCTGTCTGAGGAATATGAGCAATCGAACGGCTGGCTGACCTCCATTAAGCATTACTCTTTGTGATTGTGACACCAATAAGAACTGTTTCACATGCACTACCTCAGAGAACAAAAAACGAAAAAGACAGTACGAACTGCACGTTATTGCAGGCTGAGCCCCCCTGCTGCCAACTGCAGGGCTGTACGGGGTCTTGCGCATTAGAAAGGCGGGGACCGCCATTACGCAACGCCGAGGGTTGGAGGCGGCAGACAGGCCGCATAACTGAAAGCGACGTGGCAGGAGCCGGTCGGTGGGCTGGATTTGGGGTACACAGTAATTGCAAAAAAGAAAAAGACCGATATGGAGCTAAGCGCTAACACTGATGTATACATTATGCGAGGTGCGTGGGCAGCGTAGCGGCCATCGCCTGAACCCCTTACCTACGACATTGTGCTGAGGGGGAGTAAAGCGGAGAGATTGCTGAGCATCATTGTCGGCGTGCGGACTAGCGCTTGTGGAGGGCCTACCACAGGACTGGTGCATGAATTTCAATTGCGCTACATTTGGCCTTTATACAAGGATTGTCTGGTGGCACTTTTTCTGTGTAATATAGTGGTTCCTGTGGAAAAGTATAGAACGTGCGGATTGCAGATCAATGAGGAGATTACAGTACAAAGCGTAGAGAAACAGAAGGGAGTGCTTCAGTGTACTGACATATTTTTGCTGAGTAACGGATTGCACATTGAGTTGTCGAAAGTGCAGTAGCGGCTCTGCTGATGACGCCCGCCACTAACACAAGGACAGTGCAGACCAAAGGTTGCTGACGGCTGGCTGTGTGGACAGAGGGATAAAGATAGATTGAGACGGCGCTGACCAGTGAGTTGCCCATAACTGCGAGGATCAATCATGGGTAGACCTGAGGCACGACAATCAAAAATCACGTTCGACAATGCAAAGAAAGCATCCAATACTAACGCGAATAAGTCACCACCGCATTCACAGGAGCAACATGCGGGAGAGTCTTCCTCAACGGAGCTGTCGAACCAAAGGCTATTGCAGGAAATTAGACAAGGGTTTGCCACGGTGGTGGACAAGGTGGACAGAATGTCAACGCGAATGGATGCAATTGTGCACAAAATGGATCGGCATGAGGAGCGAATAGTGGAAACGGAACGGAGAATATCAGACAATGACGATGTGACAGCAGGTCACACAACTCAGTTAGCGAGAATGGAGAACTTGCTGAGGGTCATAGCAGCCAAAAATGAAGATTTGGAAGCTCGTAGTCGAAGAAATAACATACGCATCACGGCTGTGCCGGAATCTACCAACACTGGTAGAATGGAAGACTACGTGGAAAAAATGTTGACATCTGCGGTGGGTCCAGAGGCTTTCTCCACTCAGTTTATCGTAGAGAGGGCGCACCGATCACTTGGGCCTATTCCCAAACCTGGGGCTCCTCCCCGCCCGATAATTGCGAGACTGTTAAATTACAGAGATCGGGATGTGGCACTCCGCGCGGCACGCACTAAGCAGACACTGACGTATGAAGGCGTCAAGTTTTCTATATTTCCAGACTTTACCCCGATGGTTCAAGAGGAGAGGCGAAAGTTCATAGCGGTGAAGAAAAAACTCAGAGCCGCACAAATTGATTATGCATTACTCTATCCAGCGAAACTACGAGTTACACACCAAGGGAAACAAAGATTCTTCAATAATCCGCAACAGGTGGAAGATTATCTGAAAACGCTGAAACTTGATCATCGTGGGATGAGAGACCAAGGACCGGAGGGGCGAGATCAGGCGCAAGAAAATGAAGACGACTGAAGATTGTAACAACAACTGTGAGAATTCACATTGAGCTGAAATGTGATCTGGTACATGTAATGACTTATGGCTACATCGTCACTGAGGGCCAGGAGATGTGGCTGACTTATTGACGAGGAGGTCCGATGACACTGGTGGTAAGGTATTCCAGGTATCACCCCCTCTCCCGGTAGAGGCCATATCAGGACTACGGGAGGGGTGGTAGAAGTGCGACCCTCTTGACAGGTCCCCCAACGGGTGATCCCCCACTTTTGGTGTTTTGTTTTTGAGGAAAAAGACACGCAGTGAACTGATTTGGTTATGTCACTATTTGGGACTGAATATGAGGGGGGAGGGGCGGGACCGCATACTGACAAGTTGGGGATTAGTCAGTGGGCTGAGGGGGGTTTGAAGGGTAGCGCACTGCTAGTAAGACAAATGAGAGGGGGGTGGGACTGGGATGCTGGCAAGTTGGGGATGCTGCAGTGGGTGGGGGAAGGTAGAGTGGCGGACAGTGTAGGAGAATGGTTGATGGGGAAGGTAGGGCAAGAACTGCCGTTCCTGCCGGCATCACTGGTGAGCACGGCTGCAATGGCCGGGTATGTTTGGATTGAATCACAGTATACATTACAGGGGCGGGGGGGAGGATCCCAGGGAGTGCGAAAAGTTGGAGAGGGGGTTATGATGTGTTGGCCTGACAGAGTTGGGGTGTGTCAGAGGGGGGGGGGGGCATGATGACAAAGTACACTACAAGATAAGGTTGCAGCATGGGCAGTTCGGGGAAACAGGAAATCTGATATATGTTCAAAATGTTTTGGTTGGAGCAGCCGGGAATGCAGGCTGTAGAAGAGATGATCTCTCAATGCAATGTTACAGGATACTACTGAATGGTGATGGCTAATGGTGACCGAGGGCATGTCACAATCCTCACGTGGAATGTGCGGGGACTAAATGATGCAAGGAAATGTCGTAGTGTTTTAGCATATTTAGATAGACATGGTGTCCACATCGCCTTGTTTCAAGAAACACACATAAAGCCGGGCCCGCCTCATGGGTTTGCTGCGAGATGGGCGGGAGTGCGAAAGTTCTCATCATATTCAGCGTATGCCAGGGGAGCTGTTGTGTTAATCAAAAAGTCAGTACACTTTCAAGAATTGGGGAGTGATGTAGATACTGAAGGTAGATATGTTTTGCTGTGGGGTAGATTGGGCACGGACACGGTAACGATAGTCAATTGTTACGCACCGAATGTGGACACTCCCAATTTCTTTACAGGTCTTTGGGGCAAAGTGGTGGAAATAGGTTCAACACATGTGATATGGGGGGGAGACTTCAATGTGGCCATGGTCCCCGGACTGGATCGCTCAGATGGCAGTGCGCAGTATAACAGACAGGCACGTGACACTCTTAAGGCTATAATAGAGGATGAAGGATTAATCGATAGCTGGCGATTCGTGCACCCAACACTACAGGAAGGAACACACTTCACAGCACACTCCAACACGTGGGCTAGGCTGGATTACATTTTTTTGACTCGAGGATTAAGTGTCGATCTGGGTAAGGTGAAACACTTGGCTAGAACCTATTCGGATCATTGTCCGGTGCGGGTAGAAGTACAGATCCCAGGCTACGGTAAGACTAGACCCCCATGGCGTCTTTTACCCACCATTCTGCTAGATCCGGTGTTCCGTGTGGAACTAGGTGCAGAAATAGAAGATTTTTTCCCCAGAAATAAGGGTTCAGTCCAGAGCGTTGAGACAGTCTGGGAGGCATTAAAGTAACAATTAGGGGTTTCTGCATATCTAAAAGTTGTAGGGTGTTAAGAGATATTCAGGGAGCCCTCCGTAAACTGGAGCTGGAATTGAAGGACTTAGAGGGGGAGATGGTGCGCACACCAAATACAAAAGCACATCAGGTATTTAGAGAGAAGCTCACGAAATATAAGGAAGAGGCTTCCCGGGAAGCTAATTTCAAGGGTAAACATTGGGTAGCCAGGAGGTATTGCGAGGGAGGTAGACCCGGAAGGGTACTAGCGGCAGTCACGAGGAACCCACGATTTAGCACATACATACTTGAAACACATAGTCCCACGGGAGCAAAATGTCAATCGACGGGGGAAATACAGGAGGTGTTTAAGGCGTATTATGCAGGGTTATATGCGACACGACAGACTCACGAAATCGACTATACGGATTTCTAGATGATATTGCGTTATGCTGGTTAAGCGACGGCCAGAGAAGATTCCTTGCCGCCTCCCTAGAACTAGATGAGATCAGGGATGCAATTATGTCTTTGAATAATGGTAAAGCGAGTGGGTTAGACGGTATTCCCGCGGAATTCTACAAATGCTACATTAATATAATGGCGCCGGTGCTAAAGGAGGTTTTTGAGGAATCACTGGAGGTGGGTGTGTTGCCCGGTTCCATGAGGGAGGTAGTGATAACCTCGCTTCTGAAACCTGGGAAGGATCCAGGACAATGTGATTCATACCGTCCTCTATCCCTGATAAATTGTGACGCCAAAATACTAGCTAAGGTGTTGGCGAATCGCCTGTCCTTGATCATGACGGACCTGGTGCTGCCTGATCAGGCAGGTTTCGTCCCCGGACGGGATACAACCCATAACCTGCGTACACTGTTCTCCCTGATTGCTACTATTGCTCCGGATCTCCCTGTCACAGCTGTTTTCCTGGACGCTACAAAAGCGTTTGACTCGGTGGAATGGAGGTACCTATTCACAATCTTGCATAGAATGGGATTCCCTAAATTATTTGTGGCATGGGTGGAGCTACTCTACACCAGGCCAGTGGCGAGGGTTACGATCAATGGGGAACTGTCCTCTCAGATTGCCATCACAAGGGGCACTCGCCAAGGGTGTCCACTATCGCCTTTATTATTTGCCATTGCAATAGAGCCACTTGCATGCAGGGTGAGACAATTGTATAAGGCAGCCGCATTTAATTGTCTCCAACGACAGATAGGCCTGTCCTTATATGCAGATGACATCACTCTCTATATTAAGGACCCACAGGTACATCTCAACCCTATCTTACGTGAATTCATAGTATTCGGGCATTTGTCAGGGGTGGAAATTAACTGGAAGAAATCGCAATTTTTTCCACTGACCCCAGCAGTGACACGGTTCCCATTAGACTATCCGCTGGACTGGTGTGAGGGAGATTGTCGGTATCTAGGTATTGTGGTGACACTGACAGGGAGGAGACTCTGAGATTGAATTATGGGACAGCTATCACTAAATTGGAAGACACGGTCACGAAATGGCTGGCTTTGCCTTTATCTATGGCAGGCAGGGCATCTCTCATTAAAATGGTAGTGCTGCCACGTTTTTTGTATCTGTTTCAAAATATTCCGTACCACCCAGGCTCTTTTTTCTTTAAACAGCTTAGGTAACTCTTGATTAGACTGTTCTGGGGGGGAAAACAGCCGCGACTTAAATGGGCTGTTATTACTCTCCCATATGCTAGGGGGGGTTTGACGTACCAGACTTCGAGACGTATTATTTAAGTGCGCAGGCGCATTTAGCATATTACTGGGTCAAGCCACTTCCTTATATGCCTCAGATAGCGGCGGAAGACTGGATAGCGCAGCCACTTCCTCTCACTGGTCTGATACATGGTACTGTCCAGAGCCTAGATATTCCACCCACGACAGTGACATGCACGATGGACGCCTGGAAGAGGATGGCAAAAATTTTGGACGTCGCGTTGCTATATTCCCCATATATGCCACTTACATACCCCCCCAACTTGTCACTATTGCAGGAGACAGGGTTTCACCACATGTGCGACAAATTGAAAATCACTACATGGGGGGATCTGTTTCTTAATGGGAAACTCCGTACACGGGAACAGTTATTCCAACATGTCCAGCCTACACCATTAGAGGTTTTCTATTATATAAGATTGAGGCAGGGGTTACGGGAGGTGCTGCCATGCTTCCCGGACGAACCAGATGTAGTCTTGCCGTTGCATGTGATGCTTGTTTCGGATGGCAGACACTTGGTCTCTAAATTGTACAAGGCTATCAGAATGCAGCGGGCATGCCAGGAGAGCAGGGCGCGCGAACAATGGGGGGCGGACTTTGAGGTGGAAATCTCTGAGAATCAATGACAATATTGCTGCGGCATTACGGCCCACATATCGTCGAGCTGTCGACTGAAAATAATCCATTTCAAATACCTTCAGAGGTTATATTACACACCTGCCCTAAAATTCCGCTTCAAATTGTCAGATACGGACAGATGCAATAGGTGTCGGGCCGAAGGTGCAGGTTTCTTTCACTTAGCATGGGAGTGCCCGGGGGTGCATGCGTTCTGGGAGCAAGTTCATGAGGCACGGCAGATAATGATAATGGGAGAGCTTGAGTTCACACCGCTCGTACTTCTGCTGGGTTTTACA
This sequence comes from Lissotriton vulgaris, assembly GCF_964263255.1. Classification (NCBI taxonomy): domain Eukaryota; kingdom Metazoa; phylum Chordata; class Amphibia; order Caudata; family Salamandridae; genus Lissotriton; species Lissotriton vulgaris. The sequence continues at coordinate 202,470 of NW_028251782.1, read as the reverse complement.
CTTAACACCCCCAAAGCTACGAGATGATTCCTGGATGTGGCGTTGCTCTTGGCTAAGCGAAGGATAGCTTGTCGTTGGGGCAGGGGGAGAGCTCCAAAGTTTAAAGATTGGCTAACTGATGTTATATATTGTCAAGATCAATCTAACGTGTATGCAGAGTTATTGCCATTACGCAATAGGCCCAGGGACATTTGGGGTCCGTTACAGGTTTATCTGCTGGAAGTAGCGGCACGACAAGAGGGCGGGAGTGGGGATGATGCCTAAAGTGTTGTAACTCGGAAATTGTGAGTTAGCGCTATGCGCTCTGTTGGGAGTTAGGTACTAAGGTGCTATAGAACATTTGCTCAGAATACTGTTTTCTCTGCAGAGGTGAGGATCCTACTTGAACAGCGAACGGGGCCTGCCACCACCGTTGCTATGCTGCTATGGGCAATATATAAAAACTATATGCTTGCGTTGGGAACTTCATGCACATATGCATCATCATTGTGCTTCGATGACACATTGCCGAGCACCATTTCCATGGTTCTTGACGACTTTGAGAAGTGATTGCATGGTGTTTCACCGCTACAGGACTGGAACTGTTAATCACTTTCAGCCGCTCTACTGTTTTCCTGATTTCTGTGTATGCTTGCAATGTAACAGCATGTATTGGAAGTAATTCTGAACTTTTTTCTAAGGGGAATCTGTATGTACTGCTTGTATGTTTGTAACTGGTAATGAGATTGGATCTTAATAAAAATGTGTTAAAAAAAAAAATATTACACTGTATGGTATGGACAATTATTATATCACGGTTACATGCCTTTTGTGTTACTGTAGTTACACCGCATCAACCCCTACGCTGCCAGATACCTTCACACATCTACAAGTTTCAAACTTTCTTTTACAGGTATAACTCCTTTACGGTTGTTTCACATGTCTTGTTGGTTCTAAGTAGTGCAAACATAGTCTTATGCGTGTGCTCTGTTTATGTCTTTCAGATCTCCCTCCCTGCTGTCCCCTTCCTTTCCTTCCCTGATCTGTTCATTTTTCCCCTTGCTTGATCTTATCAATGCTCTGTGCCATTACGGCAATTCAGGCATTGATTCGATCTAGAGGTGGGCATACCAATCAACAAACCGATCCTGAGGAGTTTATCATAACAGAATTCCCGACCCACGTATCTTAGTCCTCCCGGTCGGGTTGTGCTAGTATGGCCACATTGGAAGATGTGATAGAGGTTCTGGCTAACCTGCAGTTGGAAGTAGCCGCGTCTAGATTAGAGACTGCTGACCTAAGGTCTCGTTTGGATGGTGTACAGCGCAATCCTTTTGATGTAGGGGCCGCCCCTTCGCCACCCCCGGTGGTAGTGGAGATGCCTGTGTCTATTCCGTTAGCGTCACCTGAGTGTTTTCATGAGGATTCAGACAAGGTTCAGGTGTTCCTCACTCAGGTTGCTTTACATTATTCCTGTAAACCTAAATCGTTCCCCACAAATCAGGCCAAGGTGGCCTTTTTGGTTTCATATTTAGCAGGCAACGCCGCACAATGGGCGGTCCCTTTGGTTAATCGTAACGATCCGTTATTGCATGATTGGGAAGCCTTTAAAACGGAATTCCTTAGAGTGTTTGATAGAAGGGCGGACTCATATACTGCCGATAGAGAATTGTTGGAATTACGGCAGGGCAAGAAAGGCTTGGTTGTATATCTGAATGCCTTCAGGCGTTTAGTGGCAGAAACCACCTGGCCAGAAAATAAACAGGCTTCTTTGTTCCATCAAGGGTTGAATGACGAACTTAAAGATGTTATTGCACAGATTGATCCTCAACCAGTGTCATGTGAGGATTTGATTAATTTGGCCCTGCGGTTAGATCATCGACTGGGCGAAAGAAAAGGTGAGAATCGTAGGAAACCAGTGGTGGAGACGCATGTCACTATGGAAGGGCATCAGGCCTCCTCTTCTGAACCTATGGAGATAGGGGCTGTGAGAACGGCTTAAACACCTGCCGAGAGAGAATCACGGCGTAAACAAGGGCTTTGTTTATATTGCGGAAAAAAGGGCCACTATGTGAGAGAATGCCCAGTAAAGCCGAAAACAATCAGTTTTCGGGGTAATCGAGTGGCTTCCGCACATACAGAAAAGGTGGCGGAAAACTGATTGACTCTGGGAAACAGGAAGGGGTTTCTTGGAGTCCTATGTATGTCCCTTCTCTATACAGTGGACTGAACAGGGTAACAAATTAGTGCTAATGCTTGCCGGCAAATCGGTGGTCACGTCAGCTATGATTGATTCAGGGGCAACGGGTATGTTTATTGACATGCAGGAAGCCCAACATATGGGTCTTACTCTAGTGCAGAAGGAGCGGCCTGAAGAAGTGTATGCTGTGGATGGGAGGAGGCTCAGCATGGGTCCTATAGGCTATGACACTGAAGAAATAGAGGTGTTACTAGGGGACACACACTCCGAGTTCCTTACATTCAGCGTTATCAGGGCTCCTCAATATGGAATAATCTTTGGTTTACCCTGGTTGGAGAAACACAACCCTAATATAAATTGGGGCACCAGATCGGTTCACATGGGATCCGAGTTTTGCAGGAAACAAAGTCATCAGGGGGTTCTTCTACCTGCTCAAGCCTTGTCTGGTGGGTCGTGTATTTCCACAGCAGCAGAAAAATGTGTTCAGCTCCCTGCAGTGTATCAGTCCTTTGACAAGGTGTTTAACGAGGTACAGGCTGAGGAGCTTCCTCCTCATAGGCAGTATGACTGCCAGATCGATCTGGTCCCGGGAGCTGCGATACCGTGTGGGCGGATTTATGCTCTAACGGAGCCAGAGAACCTACACCTTCGCGAGTATTTGGACAAACTGTTAGGCCTGGGTTTTATACGTCCATCTAAATCCCCAGCCGCCTCGCCTCTTTTCTTCATACCAAAAGCGAATGGCGAGCTGCGCACGTGTGTAGACTTTAGGGGGCTAAATGCCATAACTGTAAAGAACAGGTATCCTCTACCCTTGATCAGTGTTTTGTTGGAGCAGGTGAAAAAGGCTACTGTGTTCACAAAACTTGATTTGAAGGGGGCTTATCATCTGGTCCGCATGCGTAGCGGGGATGAATGGAAGACCGCATTCAAGACTAGATACGGACTCTTCGAGTACAGAGTGATGCCCTTCGGTCTCTGTAACGCCCCTGCGGCCTTTAAATTCTTTTTAAATGATGTGTTTCGTGACATCTTGGACCGGTATTTGTGATCGTCTACATAGACGATATCCTGGTTTACTCAGACTCGGAGGATCTGCACAGTCAGCATGTGACAAATGTGCTTACCATTTTGCAGGCAAACAATCTTTACTGCAAACTCAGTAAATGTGACTTTCATGTTCGTACTGTAAAACTTTTGGGGGTAATGCTGAGTCCTGAAGGCCAGGAGATGGCAGAACGGAAGGTAGCGGCTGTCAAAAATTGGCCTGTTCCATGTAATGTCCGTGATGTACAGTGTTTTATCGGCTTTGCCAATTTTTATAGGCGTTTCATCAATCAGTTCTCTCGGTTGGTGGTGCCTATCACTCAGCTGCTGAGGAAAGCGAGAGTGTTTGTATGGTCTGAGGAAGCTCAAGCTGCTTTCACGGCTCTCAAAGACGCTTTTGTGTCGGCTCCAGTGTTGGCCCACCCTGATCCCGGCAAACCCTATGTTGTGGAGGCGGATGCCTCGGATGTGGCAATCGGGGCTATCCTATCTCAGCGCCATGCGGATACGGGTCAGTTACACCCGGTGGCGTATATGTCACGTAAGCTGAATCCGGCCAAAAAGAACTACCACATCGCAGAAAAAGAGCTGTTGGCCATTCGGGACTCTTTTCAGGAATGGCGGCATTTCCTAATGGGAGCCCGTCACGTGGTCACGGTCTATTCCGACCACAGGAATTTACAGTTCATGTCTGCCGCGCGTCATCTCACGCCTAGACAGCTCAGGTGGATGATGTTTTTCTCTTGTTTCAATTTCGTCATCACGTTCCGCCCAGGTACTGACAATCTTAAAGCAGATGCACTCACTCGCCAGTCGACGGTTACTCCATATGAGGAGAGGGCCGAGGCTAGCATTGTTGCTCGGGTGTGTGCTATGCAGCCTGATACATTCCTGAGGGATGTCAAGAGGGGGGTGGACTCCTTCGTTTGGAAGACCTGGCTTGGTTGTCACCAGGAATGGAGGTTGCATGGGGGCCTACCGATGTTTCGTAAGAGGTTATTGGTGCCTACGTTGGCCTTGAGGAAGCGGGTCTACGTTCGGTGCCATGAGTCGCCATGTGCGGGTCACCTTGGATTTGCCAAGACCCTGGAGCGTGTACTGCGGCAGTTATGGTGGCCTTCTGTGAGACCTGATGTTGGGCGATGGGTGTCCGCCTGTGCTCAATGTGCAAGGATGAAGTCCGACCACTCTCGTCCACAGGGGTTGTTGCAGCCTCTCCCTACTCCATCGATCCCTTGGGATCGGATATCGGTGGATTTCATCGTGGGTCTTCCCGCTGACCGGGGATGTACGGCAATAATGGTGGTGGTTGATTACCTGTCTAAGATGGGGCATTTTGTGGCCTGTAAACAGGTGCCTTCGGCGGGTCAGTTGGCTGTACTGCTCAAGGTCAATATGGTTAGGTTACATGGATTGCCGAGTATTATTGTCTCCGACCGAGGTTCACAGTTTACTGCCCAGTCCTGGAAGGTACAGGTATAACTCCTTTACGGTTGTTTCACATGTCTTGTTGGTTCTAAGTAGTGCAAACATAGTCTTATGCGTGTGCTCTGTTTATGTCTTTCAGATCTCCCTCCCTGCTGTCCCTTTCCTTTCCTTCCCTGATCTGTTCATTTTTCCCCTCGCTTGATATTATCAATGCTCTGTACCATTACTGCAATTCAGGCATTGATTCGATCTAGAGGTGGGCATACCAATCAACAAACCGATCCTGAGGACTTTATCATAACAACCGTAAGGGACACCCAGGGCATCGGCCCTGATACTCACTCTATGACATCTATTTTCTCCACCATCTCAAGCTCATGTTCCACCAGTGTCAGTAGGTGAAACAGCTTTCTCCTGTGTTGGTATCTCGACAAAATAGCAGACAAAAAATATTGTGATTCAAAAATATTGCTTCATGAATATCAGAATTACAGAAATATTGTCAACTGGAATATCGAAGGTAAACCTATTGCTTTGAGGGTTGGTTTTTATATAATTGTAAACAATATCGGTTTAGAAAATATCATATGTAATATTGTTTCTAAGTGTTAATTTGTATGTTATTTACTGTACTGTTTGTTAATTTTTTTTATTTGTGTTTGTAGTATGATTATTTATTAGTTATGAAATTGTTGAGATTTGTATTTTTTGTTGTATTATTGTATATAAAGAATGGTTTTATACTTTTTTTTAGTAGCAGGATATTGGATTTTTAGGGGATAAGAGTGGGGAGATTAAAAAAATGACATTTTAAAGTAAAATGTATGGTAGTAATTTTAATATACACATTAATATTTAGAATTTTCAAATTTATTTTGTAATGTTAATGTTTGTAATACATTACATTTAATATGAATTAAACTATATATTAATGTTAAGGGTAAAATATTTTTTTAGTTGTAAAAAAAGATAATTTATTAACATAATTTCCAAAAGAATATATTTAAAATATATGGTAGTAAAGTCATTAGAAATATTTTTTATGTAGAGGTTGCAAATTGTAAAAGAAAAATCTGAGGAATCATTTTCTGATTATACAATTATTTTAAATATATTTTGTTTTTTACATTTTTTAATAATGTTAATATATTATTAAATAGATTATGTACTAATGGTATTACATTTATGCAAACATATTTTTAAATATAAACCAAATTGTACATTGTAAATAAAATATTTTAACTTTGTTTCTAAAATTACAATTATTAGAAAACAATTTTGTAGATTGTTTTAAGAAGAACTTTTTTTCTGAATGTTTTTAAATAATACAAATAATATATATTTATTTTGTTTAAAAATTATACATTTATTTAAAACTATATATTTGTTTAAATAAAAAAATGGTTTAAATATGATTGTTAATTTTGGACCATGATTTTTTTTCTTTTTAGGATATGAGGATTAGGAATGGTTGTAACTTTTTTAAAATAGTTGTATTCATTATTATTTATAATATTCTTTATATATTTTGATGTTTGAACATGTATATAGAGGTCTGCAGTTTTGATGGTGTGTTTTAGATTAAATGATATTGTATTTTATAGTTAAGAAACTGTGTGTGAGTATGGACTATTGAGTGTGTATATAAAATGTTTAATTCGTATTAGCATACTTTAAACTGTTTTAGATTGAAGTATATATAGTAAATCTCAGCTCTTTGGCATTTAACATCTTCTTCAAATAGCCTTTGATTAGACTGAGAATAGTAAATGTAACTCTTTTAGTTTCAAACACCTTCCCCCAATATGGGTAGACTTGAGTGGGAATAGTAAATGTCACCAAATTAGTGTGCAACACTTTCCCCTAACATTGTTAGATTGGAGTGGGAATAGTAAATATCACTCCTTTAGGGCCAAATTATGACTTTTGACGGAGCGGTTGCGGTGCCAACTGGGTTCCTGCACGGCATGAACTTGCAAGTACATGCCGTGCAATAACATGTGTGCATGCATATGTAGGGGTCCATGTTATGCCCCCTGCATGTATCCCCAGGCAGAAGGGGCACAGGGTGCCCTCTAGGACCCCTTTGTTTCAGCACCGCCAGCCTCTTCATAGAGGAAAGACCTCCATGAAACTGCTGGATGTCTATTTTTGGCAAAGATGTTTGTATGAATGTAACAATATTTTTGTTTCTGAAATTGCTGTTTTCAATACAGGTAAAAATCGATATTTTTAACAACGATATTAGGGTTCTCGATATTTGTGGTTTTACTAGTTAAACATTGGAAGTCAATATTTTTGCTATAGCTATTTAATTTCCAATAGGTGTGTGTTTCGATATTGTATGCATTGATATTATGTCAGTGATCACTTGTGTTGGAGTGCGGTTGGTGTAATGGTCTTGTCGATGTGCGGTTGCATGGGGAGCCCCTTTTAGATACACAAGACCTTTGAACAGTTGTGGGAAGTGGTCCAATAGATAGTCCTCCTGTGTGTTGTGTACTTCTTGGGCAACGAGCACAAGGCTCAGGTCTTCAACTTTGTGGCACCCCAGGAGTGTCTCACCCCTTCTGTGGTGACATGGAATCTTTCCAGTGTCTCCTTCTCACCAGGGCATGCAATTGTGTCTATCACTGCTTCCAGGGGAAGCAGACGCTGACCTCCATAAGCGTAGAGCTTCTTCTTTTATGGCTTTAAAGTAGGCCGGAGATTCTGTGAGAACCTGGCCTGGTGTATGATGTCCACTTATGTGAGTTGGCCCCCTGCACCTGTCCAGACAACCCTTATGGTGATTTAAGAGTAAGCATGGGCGGAAAATCCGTTCCGCTCGTGGATTTTCGGTAAATTCGCAATCCGCGAGATTCGCAAATTTCCTGCAAAATCCGCAAATCCGCACACAGCGGATTTTTTTTTCTTGGTGATACAATTTTGCGGCGTGCGGCGTTCACTTACCGTCATCCAGCGTTTGCCGAGTTGTTTTTCTCGATATTTTGCGAGTGCTGCGCCATTTTGGATCTTGCTGCGAGATCCCGCGGGAGTTTGGCGACCGCGATTACGTCATCGCGCCCGCCACCTTGCACAGCGAGAGTTTGTCAACGCGAGTACGCCGTGATCACGTATCGCGGGAGTTCGCAATTGCGAACCCGTAGATGCGGCGAGCAGCAACAATCTCGCACTCGCGAAAGTAAAAAATTTGAAATTCTGCACAAGAAATCCACCAGCAAGCAGCATAAACCTTCTGAAAATGATGATTTTTATCAGAATAACTCCTCAGGTTGACATTTGCCTGCACTTTTTTTTGCAAGGAGTCCATTTTTGTGGGGGGGGGGGGTGGGAGGAAGGAAGTGCCCCACAGTCTCCAACTTCCTGTTCCTGTCCAGCAGGCTCCTCCCAGTGCTTTCTTCATGTGCTGGTCACTTTCATTCGGATTCTTCACCTGGAAGGATTACTTTTTGTGGATGCTGCTGGATATTTGGATTTGAGGCCTTTTTGACTTTCTTTGGATCACTTTTGGATTAGAAATTTCACAAGTAAGTTTGTTTGGGGCATTACAGTTGCTGCAACTACAATTTTGGAATTTTCGATTTTTGGGCTGTTGTTGGGGCCTTTTGCCCAGGGGTACTCAGTGGTGGGTGCACTGAGTCTTTCTGTGGGGTCTCTTTAATAAAAACATCATGGCATGGAGGGCCTGGATGGCTTGGGATTGTGCTGATTTTTCTGTGATTTTCGTTTTTTTGGGCTGTTGTTGTGGCCTTTTCACCAGGGGTAGTGAGTGGTGCATGGGCCTAGTCTTTCTGTGGGGTGTCTTGAATTTAAACATCATGGAGGGCCTGGATGGCATGGGATTGTGCTGATTTTTCTGTGTTTTTCGATTGGGGTATTCTTGGGGACAGGCCCTGTGGGTGGGGCCATTTTGAGTGCTGCTACAGGCCCTGGCCATATGCTGGGAGGCAGGGGGCCATTTTGAATGCAGGCAGTGTTCTTAGGTCTGCAACCATTTTGCCTAGCTTTCAACCTTTATGCCCAGGGGTAGTGAGTGTGGTGCATGGGCCTACTCTTTCTGTGGGGTGCCTTGAATTTAAACATCATGGAGGACCTGGGCTTGTGCTGATGTTTCTGTGATTTTCGTTTTTTTGGGCTATTGTTGTGGCCTTTTCACCAGGGATAGTGAGTGGTGCATGGGCCTAGTCTTTCTGTGGGGTGTCTTGAATTTAAACATCATGGAGGGCCTGGATGGCATGGGATTGTGCTGATTTTTCGGTGTTTTTCGATTTTTTTTGGGGTGTTCATGGGGACAGGCCATGTGGGTGGGGGCCATTTTGAGTGCTGCTACAGGCCCTGGCCATGTGCTGGGAGGCAGGGGGCCATTTTGAATGCAGGCAGTGTTCTTAGGTCTGCAACCATTTTGCCTAGCTTTCAACCTTTATGCCCAGGGGTAGTGAGTGTGGTGCATGGGCCTACTCTTTCTGTAGGGTGCCTTGAATTTAAACATCATGGAGGGCTTGGGCTTGTGCTGATTTTTCTGTGATTTTGGTTTTTTTGGGCAGTTGTTGTGGCCTTTTCACCAGGGGTAGTGAGTGGTGCATGGGCCTAGTCTTTCTGTGGGGTGTCTTGAATTTAAACATCATGGAGGGCCTGGATGGCATGGGATTGTGCTGATTTTTCTGTGTTTTTCGATTTTTTGGGGTGTATAACTGAACTGATGTTCCTCTGTCTTCCATTGCTTTTAGGTGCACAAGACTCAAGAGAACCACCAGTGCCAGGAAGAAGTCCTGCAGCGGTGTGTGTGTGCAGCATAATGTCACGCGACGTCACGTCTGGCCACAGACAACTCTGCAACTCGTGCAACTGCGGCCTGCTGTTCTGACCTGCTCTGAAGAAGATGGCCCCAAAAAATGTTCCCCGTAGCTCCTCTAGCAAGAAAGTTGCCAGTAAGGAGCAGAAGAAGCAAGTTACCAAGGAGACTGGTGTGCCGCCCGCCACATTTTTTGGGAGTAAAAAAAAAAGTACGCCTGCAGCAGCAGCGGAATCTGCTGGGGACCAAGCTGGGAGCAGCACCCCGCTTCATTGGGCACAGTGCCACCACCACCACCACGCCAACTTAAGTCCAAGCCCTTGAGTGCTGCAGAGGCACTTAGTCTAGTTGTTCAATCACCATCGACCAGTGATGTTGGATCATCGCAAGAAAGTAGCAGCAATGTCCCTCAATCAACACAGGTTGTTGTAACTCATCTGACGAGTGTTGAACAACCACAGCCGCAACAACAACCACATGTGCAAGTACAAGCCCAAGTACTTGTGGAAGGAGAGGCAGCGCAAGGAGATGCGCAAGCAGAGGTGCATGGAGGGTCACAAGTGCCCACAATAGTTGTTCCTCCAGAAGTAGGGGCACATCAGGAAATCGACAATCAAGCCGAGGTATCATTTGAGGAAGCCACTCCTCCTGATCATTCATTGTCTTCCTCATCCCTAGCAAGGAAAAGATCAAGGGTGGCGTCTACATCTTCTTCAAGCACACCTCCTTCTGATGATACGGATCAAAATTGGGAACTAGCACTACTGCCGTCTGAGAGTGAGGCACACCATGATCCGACAAAGGTAGTGAAGCGTAAAAGGAAGCTCGTCCAAAGTCTCATAGTTATGGAGTGTGATGAGGCTCAACAAGAAGTGGCGGATACTGCTGCTGATGAAGACTGTCACGACGACGACCCAGTCATCATAAAGGTCACTGCAGCCCCAGCGGGCATGCAGCAAACAGACATTTTGACCCTAGCCCGAGAAGCTGCTGAGCGTGATGATGTTGTTGACGAGTAGGCAATGGAAGAAACACCACAATCATTGGAGTTAACTAGTACACCAACACGAACCGCTTCCATATTTCTTACTCGCCAGAAGGGACCTCCATCCACCTCGACCTCAATTAGTGGTGGTGAAAGTGCAAAACGTACTAAAGTTCGGCAATCCACATCCTCCACTTCATCTGGCATTAGCAGCAGGACCACTACCACCAATATCGCCGCCTCCTCCGGCCCCCAAAGACATTTGAAGTCCTCTGTTTGAGACTTCTTTAGTGTTTGCCCAAAAAAGGAAAACCTCGCCATTTGCAGCATTTGTAAGCATGCAGTTAGACGTGGTAAGTTTGGTACGAACTATGGTACCGGAGGCTAGAGAGGTCATCTTGAGAGACAGCACGCTGTCCAATGGTTTGCGCACCTAAAGGAGATCAAGGAAGCCCGAATTGCAAGTCAAGAAAACGTTGATGTTTCATCTGATGATGACGAGGAAGAAGAAGACGTGTCAAACACTTCACTTACACCCAGTACCCCTGTCAGCAGCACACCCCATGTGAGCCACACTAAGAGTGTGGGAGAGAGTGAGACACGATTGCGAAAAAGTTCATCAGCGAGCGTAACTGGGTCGAAGAAATCATCATCATCCCGTAAATGCTTGGTCCAGGGTAACATTAGAACCATGTTGTTTACAGAAGCGCCATATGAACGCAACCACCCACTGACGCGTCTGTATAACACTAAGCTGGCTAAAATGCTAGCTCTGGACCTTCTCCCTTTTTCTTTTGTAGAAGGGGTTGGTTTTCTAGAATTAGTGGCAGCGCTCTGCCCTAATTGGAAGGTTCCTAGCCGGTTCTATTTTGCCAGAGTTGCGACAAATGAAGATGTGCTGGAGGTGATTGGGGCAGCTTTGCAGAAGAGTGCTGTTCACACTATACATCTGACAACAGACATGGGGACCAGTGGCGCAGGCGCTGATTACATGTGCATCACTGCACACTGGGTCTCTTTTTCAGGGGTTAAAGCAAAGCTAAACGCAGGTGTTGACCCGGACCAAGTTTTTAAAGCTGCTCGGAAACATGCAACACTAGCCATGTTTGGCTTGGAGAAACGTCACACAGCAGAAAACATTTTGGATGAGTTTAACACAAAGGTCTTTCACTGGCTGTCCCCAAAAAAACGCCAGATTGGTTATGTTTCCACGGATAATGGCGCCAATGTAGTTAAGGCCATGGAGCTGGGTATTTCAGAGTGCCGTGTTTGGCGCACTGTATAAACCTGGTTGTTAAAAAATTCTTGAGTGATGAAGACAGTCCAGCGTGCGAGTTAGTGGCCACCTGCCGAAGAATGTGCAACCATTTCAGCCACTCTTTTAAGGCCCGGAAGCATCTGAGGAGCTTGCTACATGAACGTCGAATGCCAGTGAAAGCACTCATCCAGGAAGTGGCAACACGTTGGAACTCAACCTTCTACATGCTTGAGCGTCTGTATGAGCAGTATACGGTACTCGATCACTATTTCTTAACAGTGGGTACAGCTCAGAAGGACCTGAGGCTAGATGCGGCGCAATGGAACTTAGTTAAAAGCCTGACAGACATGCTTCGTCCTTTTGAGGTCTTCACGCGTGCAGTCAGCAAGGAGGACTGTAATTTGGGAAAAGCTATCCCATTGTTGCGCATGCTGGAGCACCAACTGAATGAGGTGTCTTCTATGTTTAAAAAAGATGCAAAAAAGCAATACGCTTTTGTTTTGGCGGAGAAATTATTAGAGCGCCTACTTGGTGATGAACGTCTTAAAATGATCCACTCAGAACAGCATTACATTTGTGCTACTATTCTGGATCCACGCTACAAAAAGGCGCTGGCAGGCAGAGCATTCTTTCCTTTTGGTGATGAAGATGGTACAAAGTACAAACGTTGGCTAGCCTTGTCAGCCAAGAGGTTTGAAAGAGAACGGCAGAAAATTGAAGGAAAAGGCAGTACATCAGCATCAGCAGGCCATCCCCAGTCAAAAGAATCCACTTCTGCACCTGTGGCTGTGGCACAAGTGACCTCTCAGCCGTTAAAGACACCAGCAACCGGATCATCTGCACCAGACACAACAGTAACATTGGATGCAGAAGAGGATTGGCTAACTCGGCTTGGGTTTGGTTCTCAAAAGGTCTCAGCAAAACGTAAGCAAAGTGGAGGAACCTTGGAGGACCTTGAGTCGATGGTGCAAGACTATCTGAATGACTCAACAGAGGTCTATGTTAATGCTGACCCATTGGCGTATTGGCATGGGAAAAGAGAATTGTGGGCACAGATCTCCAACCTGGCTATAAACTACTTGTCTTGCCCACTCGCAAGCGTGTCTTCTGAACATGTTTTCAGTGCTGCTGGTGGCATTGTAACTTCCAAACGGAGCCGCCTCTCGCCCAAAAATGTGGAGAGGTTAACAATGATCAAGATGAATCAGCACCTCATACCACCAGATTACAAGGTACGAGAAAGCACGCCGGATGAAGACGAGGTGGACAGCAACGTAGATAAGGGAATTTTTTCTCTGTTAGGTGACACTGACCTCACCATGCCTGAATTCGCAGAGTATGATGACGAACCCTTATTCTTATTCCCTGACACCGAGCCCCGAAAATGAGACAATGAATCAATAACTTTCTTTTTCGTCCTTATTCACTTTTATTCCTGTGTGTCTGTCTGTCTTTGTTGTGCACAGTTAATATAATTCAAACTTTAATCACCTAATCACAAAAACAAGCCCATCAGCAGAACTGTCTTCACTTGTTTGCTTATTGATTTGAAGGTGCCGCAGTCTGCATTCCTCAGGTTCACAAGTTAACAAGAACATGCTCCTCTATCCTCCTCCTCCAGACTCCTATTTCCCTCAAAGCAGAGGGCTGGATTACGCCCAATGAAGAAAGACTCTGCACTTGCGGGAGTGTTCTACTTCTTTGCGGGTGAATTGACGGCTCTGGGGCTATTGCTGGGTTTGGGCCAAATCGGAGGCAAAATTCTTTTTGCGTTTTTGCTGACTTGCTTGCCTTTGAGGTGCTCTTTGGGGGGGGTTCTGCGTGTTTGTGTGTGAGTTTTGGGGTCTGGGAGCACTGCTGGGACAGTCTAAGTTTGATTGCATTTGCTTTTCAGGAAATCCGTTGTGGAAAACGGGAGTTATGACCTAGCTGCACAGCGCGTTTGGACCGAAGGCTGATAAATATTGTAAGAATGAGATTTTCCTTTTTGGCTGTTGGGGGTGTTGTGCTTTTTTGCGGGTGGGTTGGCGGGTCTTGGGGCATTGCTGGGAAGGTCTAATACCGGATAGAAGTGGTTTGGACAAAATCCATGCAAATTTTTTTTTGCTATTTCTGACATTTTGCTCAATGTAGCGTTTTCGGGGGCCTGTTTGGGGGGCTTCCTGCTGTTTGTGGGTGGGTTTTGGGGTCTGGGAGCACTGCTGGCTATGGATACTTTAGATTGCAAGAGGTTTGAAGCAAATCCATGGTGGCAGAGGGGAGTTAAGGCCTAGCTGCAGAGCACGCGCGGAGTGATTAAGAAATTGCCAAGAAAATGACTGTCCCCACTTTTGTACTTTTGCTTTTTGGCTGTTTGGGGGTCTTCTACTAGTTTTCGCCTGGGTTGACGGCTCTGGGGCCATTGCTGGGAAGCTCTAATACCGGATAAAAGTGGTTCGGGCCAAATCGGAGGCGAAATTTTTTTTGCGTTTTTGCTGACTTGCTTGCCTTTGAGGTGCTCTTTGGGGGGGTTCCGGGTGTTTGTGCGTGAGTTTTGGGGTCTGGGAGCACTGCTGGGACAGTCTAAGTTTGATTGCATTTGCTTTTCAGGAAATCTGTGGTGGAAAACGGGAGTTATGACCTAGCTGCACTGCGCGTTTGGACCGAAGGCCGATAAATATTGTAAGTATGAGATTTTCCTTTTTAGCTGTTTGGGGGTGTTGTGCTTTTTTGCGGGTGGGTTGGCGGGTCTTGGGGCATTGCTGGGAAGGTCTAATACCGGATAGAAGTGGTTTGGACAAAATCCATAAGGAAAAGCCTTTTGGCACTTTTTGTAACTTAGGGTTCGTTAGGGTTAGCCCTAGCAGCAAGATTGCATGTGTTTCGGGGTGTTCTAAATTTTTGCAACTGAGTTCTGGGGTCTTAGAGCACTCGTGGGAATGTGTAATTTTGGTTGCAAGTGATTTGAAGAAAATCCATGGTGGGAAAGGGGGAATTTGGCACAGTTAGAGAAAGCCTTTGCCACTATTCTTAACTTAGGGCTCGTTAGGGTTAGCAGTATTTGTATTGCATGTGTTTGGGTGGGGGGGTTTGCGAGTCTTGGAGCGATGCTGGGTATGGTTACTTTTGCTTGCTTGCAAGTGGTTTTAATACAATCCACGGTGGGTAAGGGGGTATTTGGGCCTACTTTTACTTTCAAAGTACGTTTTGTCACCAGTTTTCTACTAGGCCTCGTTTTTTGAGATCTGATTGGGGGTCTTCTAAATTTTTGAGACTGGCTTTAGTAAGGGTCTGGGTGGGAGCACTGCTGGGAAGGTCTAATTTTGTTCTAAAACACAGTTTACAGTACACCTAGCTTGAGGGGAAAGATCCGCTAAATTAATTTGCCCACACTTATTTATCCTTCAAAAGGAGACTCAGACAGAGTATGCACTTTCAAAAATATTGTACTGTCTATTAGGAAACTCAAAGTGTGACTTTTTGCACTACACAGCGTACAAACCTTATATTTATTTATCAGTGGTGTTCTAATACCACTTCCTGTTTTTCCGTCAATAATTACAGGCCGGGTTTCAGTCTGTGCAATGGGAAAAAAAGGATGGAGTCAGGCTTCACATTAGCGAGCAGCAATTCAGCATCCGCCAGGCAGGCAGTGGACAGGGTGTCTTCTGGTCACCAACATTGATGGACGAAGCGTCAGCTGGAATGGAGGAGTGCCGCTAATAAGAGGAATTGTTTGATGCGTGCAACTTACTTACCAAATTCAACAGGACAACTACAACAACATACAGACACAGTATCCATTGTTTTCTTCTATGAGTGTGACTGCATTTCTTGGATCTCTCTCTGCTTCTAAATTGATCCCTACAGCCATTCTATAGGTTTTACTTCGGCTATTTTTATAAACCTAATTTAATGTAAGAAGTGTTTCTCTGAGTGCAGAGATAGGCAAGTGAAAACGATGCAGCCCTGTACTGTCGCATTCTGTCATTCACGGTTGTCGAAAGTACTACTTACTTTTCAGTAACAATGCATGCAGTAGTGCATGCACTTCCTTTATGTCACTTAAAAGATTTATGGTTAGCTGTGTACCCAAAGATTTCTTTACCTTCAATTATTGTTTGTCCATGCTGTGCTTTTTTTTTCCTTCTCTCTACAAAACCTACCCAAAAAGAAACCCCCATTCCCATCCATTTTACAAACCCTAACCCTCTTCCCCCGGGCTGTGTGGTTTTGATTGATGTGTGACTAAATGACATCAATAATTCCACACCATTGCTGGGGAGGATAAGGTCATAGCAACAGGCTGGTGAAGGAATCCGAGGATATATTCTAGACTTACTCAGCTTCAGTACTATTTCTTGTAGTAGTAGCCAATGTCAAAGAAACTCAACGCAAGTACTAGTTATACTTTCAATACTTTACCATTTGTTAGGCTACATTGTGGCACTGTTCTAGTGTACTGTCACCTGCTATATTCTCTATTGTACCGTTGTAATGCTACAGTAAGGACAAACCAGGTTTCATTTTCTTTTTTTCCATAGGCATGCAACTGCCACTGTGTCACACCACTAGTACCACCGCAATGAGGACATTTCATCCGCCCAGGATTGCCAACCTTAATCGCCATTTCCCGTGGAGCCAGCCCTGAGAGACAAAAAAAGAGTATAAATCTAATACCCAAACACGATCTATTTTAAGATCAACCAAAACCCACACGCAGCGTTAAAACAACCACCGACCATTTATTTATTGACAAGGTCAATACAGCACAAAGGGTCATTTTCCTTTTCTTCTTTTAAAGACATTACGCACAGATTCATCCCCTGTCCTGTTGAATGTGTAGGCATTTTGTACAGTGTAACAAAAATAATACTATCTACCCTACATGCAAGCCATCAGATAGACTGCGCATGTTTTCAGCACATGATAAAAAACTAGATCTATGTGGTCCTCTGTTCATTTTGTTGAATCTCCTTTTTTCCTTTTCATTAGTAATATAAATATAAATGTGCATGACATAGTTGTTTGCTGCATTACTCGAAAAAGAGTCTATATGTGCCACCCCAAGTATTAATTATGATAGCAATGTCTGTCATATGCATATATATTTTTGTCATTTCTCCTTACCACAGGTCAACGAGAGTGTAAAAAGGCTATGAGTATATTGACCTATACCGCACAAGTCGTGTGAGTAAATGTATGTGTGTTTTTTGTCCTGACGAATGCTCCATAGACCTTTATGGCATAGGGAGCAGAAACATGTCGACTGAATTTACAAATAGGTACAACTGGACCCAGTAACTCGATCCACAGTTGATACCAACAAACTTTTAATATCAAGTCTATCACTTTTCCATATTAAAACAGTTGTTCACAGGAGAAGATTTGGTTTTTAAAATTTCCTTCACCTTTTACTCTTCACTTATTCTACCTCTAGGGGTTGCCCCTCATTATCTGGACACTGCATTCAGACCCTGAGGTTGCCTCTGGGTGAGGCTGGCATAGAGCACAAACAATTGGATACCCAATGACTATGCCATAACGCTTGTGTGGGGCGGATAATCAAGATACACCGCATACTACAACAACACGGCGTTTATGAGGGTGTTCATTTCTGAACCAAAGGTTCTGAACGTTACAAGTGTCCATTCCCTCACTTGATTAATCTTGAAAGAAAGACATAGTCTGTAACCAATGCTCCTTAAGATTAACACAAAATGATTGAGCAGAAAGTTGTGTCACAGTACAAGTAGCAAATTGAAAGCACAGTACATAACTATTGAGGACAGTATCTATCTAACCTCCCACTTCTTCATCCTTGCTCTAACATTAGTGGGAGTTTAAGGAACAAATTCTACGAGCACTATGGACTTCCATTACAGTCGACTATGACAGTACACCAGTCTTATTCTTCTTCTTCTCTCTAGTTTAGGAAAATTGGTAAGTTATCTTATGCAAGCCGGCATAATGCCAGCGCAGTGAACTTGCACCCGAGAAAAACAGACGCACACCATGATGAGTGAGACAGACTTGCGTTACTGTACCGGTCCAGTACATGCAGGTGGTGAAGCTCTTACTTTTCTATTACGGGTGGCACTGAGAATACTCTGTTAAAAGGGCTACTGCTTAATTAATTTAGCTTTCACCCTACAGTGCAAATGAGTACTAGAAAAGGAAAATAAAGAAGCTAAATAATCTGATTATCTATCACTTCACATGGGATGTATTTGATTACATATGGGATGACTTTAGGTGCTTTGCTTATTATGGAGTGAAAAGTGATACACCCACACATAAATGACTTACTACTACTAAACTAAAGTTATTAAGAGAGGTAGGGAGTGTCCACCGTAAGAACCGGATATATGCTGTGATTGCAGTTGCAATACAAACTACTGCTACTATTCATGGCAGTATTTGGACAAAATTACAACTTCTTTTCCTTGCCTTTCATACACTGGAACGGACGTGCGGGTGCGGTGTTACATGTTCTTCAAGTAACACTTAGTTCATCCAGTGATCGTCTACTCTCTCTAGATACACATAGGCTATCTAAGAGTATATGCTATCTAAGAGTCAGATAGTACCATGATCCAGGCATCCATCCATTCAAAGTATATGCACACATACAGTTTCTGTTTCACCCACCCAGGCTGTTCTCCTTCCACCCATCCTTGCTTAATCATTCACCCAGCCATGCACCATACCATATTCTTTCCTTCCCAGCCACCTCGGGGACCAAGCAAACACATATCATTCTTCTTTGCCAGTCATCATTAAATTTCTCGTCCTCCCACACTTATTTACACCCTTCTTTCGCTTTTCGTTCATCCCATCCATCAAATTCATCTCAGATCTGATTGGGATTCTTCTCGCCAAAAACTACACAGCTAAGTCGAAGTACATTTAGAGGAGGCTACTACCTGGTTGATTTATAATACACCCGTGCAGATAGCGGGCGCAGGCTCCTTGCACTTGCTGGTGCGCCCCCTCCCACTCCCCCTCCCAGAGCCCCAGATAGCACACTCTGCAGTCTTCAATCTCAATACGTAAGGAATATATAGCTTACCTCTGCCCGCCACCACCGTGTGAACCCTCACAGGCACAATGGTGTTGTCTGGCACTTGCACCGCATCCTCCCCAGAAGTGTTCCCCTCATCCACCACCACCACCTCCGCGCTGGCCCCGCCACCAGATGTTCCACCTACAAAGTACATTTAAGAATGTTAGAATACACCACTCACTACTATATAATATTTGGTCTAGGAATAAATAAATGTTAAAAAAACAGCAAACAATGTAATAATTTGTGGCTGTCTACTCTAAAGTAAAAATGTCCCTTTTTCCAGGGAAGGCTGTTGTCTTGCTGCACTTTTTGGCACAACTGATGAATGCTTGTTTTTTATTATTAACACGCACCACTTTTTCTCCTAACAGACAGAAGCTTGACTTCTAAGAACACGAGCAAGATCAAGTTCAAAGCAGGTGAGAGCTCAGCTCGACCACAAGAAATGTGTCCAATTAATCGTCAGCACTAAGCACTTTTCCATTTTCAGTTAAACGTTTAGTTTTATGACAAACTTGATTTTAATAAATGTGTTTACTTTTAATAAAGCTTTTAAACTTAAATAGACTCTGTGGTTTTTGGTCCTCCAGACTAGAGTGGCTGAGCTAAAGGTTTTGGAATTTTTGCAAGCATGAGTCCATGCCTCTGACACTTCTTGACTCTGACTCCGTACTCTTGTCCTGCGTTGGATAATCTAATCATCATTGGGGATCAATCATCGGTGACTTTGGGAGCTAAATGGCTCTGCCACACTATCTAGTCAGTAAGGAGATTGGGGGTTCAACTACAAAGTCTGTTATCACTGAGGTATGTGGAAAGTCTAACAGCGCCTATTATAATTGATAAGCTAAGCAATGCATTATTTAGTGTCCATAGTTCTGTTTGTGCAGATTTGTCCCTGCAACAGTAGTAGAATGGATTGTCCTCCTATACAAACCAAAAGTAAAGTAGTATCTTATTCTTTCTTGGTAGTCATTCACCTTTTTATTGTTGGAAATTGTCAAAGCATAAACATTTAGAAGACTTGAAAAGACATTATGGACAATACCAGAGGACTGCACTCAGTGCATAGAGCTATTGCTGACTAGAATGGGAGTCCAATGGAATTGCCAAATGTGCAATCTTAGTTAGCTACACAGACAGACTAATAAGAATAATCTAGTAATACCACAGGGAGTCATAGTCGAGGCAGGATAAGAATTTAGATCCAGTCTACAAGAAGATCAAAGACGATTTAGAAAAAATCGAATGAGGAACGCTAGGAAAAAATAGGTACTCTATATTAAAATTAAAACTTACTGGGGCCAGCAAAGGAGCCCTCGCCTGCCCGATCCTGGCCTGCATTCTGTTGAACAGCACCCTCCTCCTCCTCCTGTGTCCTCTTGTCCCTGGGGGGAGCTGATGTACACCATGAAAGAAAGAAAGACCAGAAAACATGGATGATATTTGTCAACCAAATCAAACATTTCAAATGAACAATAACAAAATATTTTGGCGAAATAGCAAATAGACAACTATTACACGGGATATATTGACCGATCTCATGTGGTCTACTACGTTATTAGTATTGCTTGATTTCCGGGCCGTCGACTTGGAAAGTTCTTATGTAACTCACTAAACAAAGTACTAAAAAGGTTTGCCTAGGACTGGCAGGCAGCAGTCCGCAGCACACGAAGTGACAGACAAAGTCTATCGTGATTGCAGATCAGCGACAACACTAAAGTTTCCTACTACATTAACCAGTCATTAAAATACTCAAACTATCAATCCACCACCACTATTTCTTCTTATCGCCATGTGTACAAAGGAAGGACTGGACTTGAGTCTGTAGGGGCTGATTTAGAAGCCCCTTGCGGCTCTTTTGCTCCATTGTTGCGTGACTTTTGTGACACAGCGGCAGAACAAAAGAGGCGCCATGGTGCGGCGTATATTAACAACGTGACGCATATGGGAGATGCATCACGTTGTAAAGCCCTGCGCCATTAGGGGGCGTTCCGGCGCAAGGGAGG
Organism: Lissotriton vulgaris; assembly: GCF_964263255.1. NCBI lineage: Eukaryota > Metazoa > Chordata > Amphibia > Caudata > Salamandridae > Lissotriton > Lissotriton vulgaris. Next base: position 181,721 of record NW_028251782.1, on the reverse strand, counting down.
GCGTTCCTGCGCAGGAACGCATCCTAAAAGTGGCTGAGGGAAATCTACAAGATTTCAATCAGTCATTTTGAGGACAATGATGCGTGACTCAAACCCTGCGCCTGCTTGAAGCAGACGTACGGCTTGACGCCGCATTGGGGAGATAGGGCACCCCAGAGCATTGATGGAGCTGCGCCATCGTTGCGACGCAACTCCAGCAATGCGCCGCCTTTACGGCACAGATGCGTAACGCTTTGGTGACGTTTTGGGCCCATGGTGCGCCGCATTGTAAATACGGCGCACCATGGGTGGTGGTGGCGTGGCGCACAATTACTGGCGCATCCCTGCTACTTTGCAGGGATGCGCCTGTAATTCAAAATCTGACCCTTAGTGTCTAGCATTACGCAGTTCTTTAAACTACACTCATACATAATTTCACAGGCCAATGAAATTAACACAAAATCAAAAACAAATAAGCATAGTAGCAACACTACTGAGAAGGAGAGCAGTGCACCTGAAATGCAGAGAAGATTTTGAAATATAATTTACCTACAATGTAATCAGCAGCATTATTGCTCTTGGTAAAAAACAAAAATTTGCAATATAATAACACACAGAGCAGGAGAAAACAGAGTAGTAAAGAAATAGCTACTACTACTCACCAAGCCCGGGGATCTCAAGGCCGAGCAGGTCGAGCAGATCGCGTTCCCGGTCCAGAACATCCGTCCAGCGGTGGGTGGCCTGGTTTTAGGTGCGCCGGACCCGAGAGTGGTGGTACATGGCCCGGCACACCTTCTCCCACCGCTTCCGGCGCTCCCGGATCCCGTACCCGCTACCGATCTTGCCGCCTGCCATGATGGTCCTGGGGAGGCGGCGCTGAACATAAAAAAATAGTGCTGCCACCTCCTCCGGGCTGAAGATCTCCCGGGGTGCGACCTGCTCCCCCCTCAAATGCCCGCACGGGAGCAGGGCACCGGGTGCGGGACCCTTCCCCTTCTCGGGATGCTTCTCGGCTCCCTTTACCATGGTCTGGGCAGAAAGGAAGCTAAATAATAAAGAAAATAGAATAGGGAAGAGAAGAAAAGAAAAGAGTTTAAAAAAGTAGTTTAAAATTAACCAAAAGTAGCAGAAAACACAAAAATATAGAGCTAGAAAAATAGAGGGATAGATAATAAGTAAAATAGATCCAAAAAAACTTTAAACAAGCAAAAGATGGCAGAGATTCAGAGAGGATACAAAAAGCATGCCCAGAACCATAGCAATGAATGAGAAACAAGATGGCCGCGCCCGTTCACGACCGCGTGGGTAAGTTCGCGCAAGATTTTCCTCACGATCACACGCGAAATTGTACTAGCGAGCCGCACACTTTGCGAGATTACACATCGCGCCCGGAAACGGAAATACGTCATGCAAACAAGATGGCTGCGCCCGTGAACGACCGCAAGGGTAACTTCGCGCCGTTGCGCTACAAGCTTGACACTTTACACTTGATGATTTTTTGCTATTATATTGAATAGATCACACAAAGTGTATTTTTCCATCGTCTGTTTAAATCTAAAAACACTTACAGACTGCCCTGTTTCTTTTGTTTGCCTTACTTGTATGTTTGTTGTGATAGTTGGACACAGGCTGTGTCCCACTTGGCTATTGTTATCTTATCTCTTTCGTAATATACAAATATTTATACTATTAAAGTGTGTCCGGCTGGACAGTTTAAAATATAGATTTCAATTTTGTTCTATATTTATTTTGATTGTTATTTTGTTGCTAATGTTTGGGGCCACTGTCTTTTGAAACATTATATTCCCAAAGGTCCCAGACCTATTGCTACTTTTGGGTTCCCTTGTTCCTTGTAATAATATGTTGCGCTACAAGCGGCTCGCTAAAACGCACAAAACCTTGCCAACTAACGAATTTGATCTTGCGCAAGTTCGCGCCCCGCGAATCCCGCGAAATTGCAAAAAAATGAGTTTTGCAAAACTGAAAGCAGCACTCAGCAGGTGCAAAACTTCAAACTCATCATTAGTAACCATTCCCTGTAGTGCTTCCTGACTGGGGCCCCTCCAGAGTTCAGTTGCTAGTTGCAACAATTGTATGACCCTGCTCTGACCCTCACAGCAGGCTCATAGAATAGCTACAAGTAGGCCACAAAGGTCCTGGAAAAAAACATTGTACTGCAACAGAAAGCAAATTACAGATAAGGAAGCAGGTGCCAGACTGGAATTTTAAAACAGTGACACATTAATAAACCAACCCCAAATTAATTCATGTCAGTTGAAGCAGGGCAGGTGTGCTTGCTTTCCCCCCCCATAATCTACAATGATGATGAACCAGAGGGTGGCATTGATGTACCAGAGGGTGGCATGGGTGAAACAGAGGGTGGCAGTGGTGAAACAGAGGGTGCTGGGAACCTGTGATGATGAACCAGACGTAGAAACAACATAGTCGCGACCGTTGCGAGCCGACAAGTAAGTTCGCAATTGTGAACCGGTACAAAACCCTTGCGAACTGGCAGAAACCCTTGCGAACACAAAAAAAAAAATCCGCACATTCTCGAGAATTCGCGCATTTTGCGGATTGCGAGTTCGCAAATACGCAAATTCGTGAACGCCAGATTTGCAAAATTCGCCCATGCTTATTTAAGAGGTCTTAGACAACCTTAGAAAGCTCTCAAAGTGGTAGTTGTGAAGAGCAGCCTTCAGGCGTAGTCCTGAAGGAGTGTAAAGCAGCTTGTTTGACCAGAATACAATCTTATAGTATAGATTAAGTGAAAAAGAACCACACAAGGTATTTAAAAAAAAATTGTATTTATCATGTAATACTCTCTAACACATGCAAATATCTCCTACCTGGAGATATGCATAATGCACACAATGCTTTGCAAAGGAGCGGTAAACAGTCAAAATATCGAGTAAAAAATATCGAATGGACATAATATCGAGTTTAAAATATAGAATGGACAAAATATCGAATGGAGAGAATATAGACATCAAAAATATCGTTTTTGATGTAAGTCATGTAATATCGAATGTTAAAAATATAGAAAGTTAAAATATCGAAGTATATAATATAGGTTATTATAATTATCGAATTTTTAATAATATCGAATTTTTTATAGTTTTTTTATGTTATATGTGTGAAAAGTGTGTATTTATGTTATAATTTATTTCAATTAATGATTTTTATTTCAATTTTTGCGTAGTTTAAGTCTGTAGCGGGTTGTGGGTTTATAGGGGAATAGGGTGGGAAGTAATTTAATTATAATTAATTAAATATGTAAAGGTGGTATTCATTTTTAATTAGTTGTTAATTAATTTATATTTGGTAATTAATTACATTTTAATTGGCAAGTAATTTTAATTAATTGATTATTTGCTGATTATGTTAATTTTACTACTTTATTTTCTGTAGCGGGTTGTGGGTTTATAGGGGAATTGGGTGGGAAGTAATTTATTTATAATTAATTAAATATGTAAAATTATTTATTGGTATTCATTTAGAATTAATTGTCAATTAATTTTTTATGGGTAATTAATTACATTTTAATTGCCAAATAATTTTATTTAATTGATTAATTGCTAATTATGTTAATTTTAATCATTTATTTTCTGTAGCGGGTAGTGGGTTTATAGGGGAATAGGGTGGGAAGTAATGTATTTATAATTAATTAAATAATTCAATGTATTTAATTGTATTTAATTTGAATTCATTGATAATTAATTTTTAATTGTTAATTAATTGTTAATTTGTAATTAATTTGTATTAATAGGTAACTAATTGTAATAATTAATTGTAATTTGTAATTTTAATTGATTAATTATATTATATTAAATTGGTAATTGATTTTGAATAATTTTTTATAGATATTATTTATATTTTTTTAAATAATATATGAAGTATTTACTTTCCCTACTGTTACACTTCTGGAGTGGGAATAGTAATTTTAACCCCTACGCTATCCAATGCTTTCCCTACTGTTGCACTCTTTGGAGTGGGAATAGTAATTTTAACCCCCTACGCTATCCAACGCTTTCCCTACTGTTGCACTCTTTGGAGTGGGAATAGTAATTTTAACCCCCTACGCTATCCAACGCTTTCCCTACTGTTGCACTCTTTGGAGTGGGAATAGTAATTTTTACCCCTACGCTATCCAACGCTTTCCCTACTGTTGCACCCACTGGAGTGGGAATAGCAATTTTTACCTCTACGCTATCCAACGCTTTCCCTACTGTTGCACTCACTGGAGTGGGAATAGTAATTTTTACCCCTACTCTATCCAACGCTTTGCCTACTTTTGCACCCACTGGCGTGGGAATAGAAATTTTTACCCCTACGCTATCCAACGCTTTCCCTACTGTTTCACTCTTTGGAGTGGGAATAGTAATTTTAACCCCCTACGCTATCCAACGCTTTCCCTACTGTTGCACTCTTTGGAGTGGGAATAGTATTTTTTACCCCTACGCTATCCGACGCTTTTCCTACTGTTGCACCCACTGGAGTGGGAATAGTAATTTATACCTCTACGCTATCCAACGCTTTCCCTACTGTTGCACTCACTGGAGTGGGAATAGTAATTTTTACCCCTATGCTATCCAACGCTTTCCCTACTTTTGCACCCACTGGAGTTGGAATAGTAATTTTTACCCCTACGCTATCCAATGCTTTCCCTACTGTTGCACTCTTTGGAGTGGGAATAGTAATTTTAACCCCTACGCTATCGAACGCTTTCCCTACTGTTGCACTCTTTGGAGTTGGAATAGTAATTTTTACCCCTACGCTATCCAACGCTTTCCCTACTGTTGCATCCACTGGAGTCGGAATAGTAATTTTTACCCCTACACTATCCAATGGTTTCCCTACTGTTGCAGTCACTGGAATGTGAATAGTAATTTTTACCCCTACGCTATCCAACGCTTTCCCTACTGTTGCACTCTTTGGAGTGGGAATAGTAATTTTTAACCCTACGCTATCCAACGCTTTCCCTACTGTTGCACTCACTGGAGTGGGAATAGTAATTTTTACCCCTACGCTATCCATTGCTTTCTCTACTGTTGCACTCACTGGAGTGGAAATAGTAATTTTTACCCCTACGCTATCCAATGCTTTCCCTACTGTTGCACTCACTGGAGTGGGAATAGTAATTTTTACCCCTACGCTATCCAACGCTTTCCCTACTGTTGAACTCTTTGGAGTCGGAATAGTAATTTTTAGCGCTATGCTATCCAACGCTTTCCCTACTGTTGCACTCATTGGAGTGGGAATAGTAATTTTAACACTCTTGCTATGCTACGGTAATAATATTGTATATTTTTTAATAATAATGTGTTAATATATATATATGTTTTAACAAATAAAATTGTATTATTATTTTTTTATAACAAATTAATGATTTAATATTTTTAAGGTTATTTAAGTATTTTTAAGTATATTTTAGTTATTTATTTTTAATATTTTGTTAATTTCACATTAATTTTAATAAATTTGATATTTTTACAAAGTACATATTTATAAACAATATTTTTGATTCCATATTTTTGTACTTACCTGTCTGTAGATAGGACTTCAATATTTTTGTAGTCGATATTTTAAATGCCTATATTTTTGTAGTCGATATTATGTCAGTGATTCCAAAGAAACACAGTAAATAACATGTAATACATAGCGGACCCCGGGGGGGGGGACCAAACCATATACTGAGAAAGTGGTATGAGAACCACAACTCAGGTCAAGACAATGCCGAGAGGACGTAGAAGTGCTGGGGACCCAAGGAACCACCCAAGGTGAGTGACTAGGAACCCCATGGAGAGCGGGTGCAGTGTGGGAACACAACTGCATGCTCCGTACAAGTCTACGTGTAAGTCACAGTTGGATTTTTAAAGATTAAGGACCCTTCCCAGTGGACTCTGGAGAAACCCAGTGGAAGACAGAAGGTTGGAGAGCCCCCCCCCCCCACCCTTGGATACCCTAGTACCCATATTACCTACACCAGGGAAGCCGGGTGCATAGGTGTGAAATGGTGTCAGAAACCGCAGTCGAACCCAATGGAGGACTTCAGGAAAGTGCCGCTGCTGAAGAAGGAGAAAGTGTCTGGTGGGATACGAAGGTGGATTCTAGATTTGAGGTACCTGCAAGCAGAGGGGACAGAGCCTTTGTCACTCAGGAGTAACCAGGAGACTGGGAAGACGAATGCTGGCTCCCAGGACTGGTTTGAACTGGACAATGCAAGGGGACACCAAATGTGCTCCTCATGCAGACTGAGTGGCGCTGACAAGCGTACCCACCCTGCTCTAATACACTCAATCCTGTCTAGGAGGTGGTCACACCTACCTGTGACAGGATGCCTATTGTTCTGCCTTCCCCTGCTCGAGCTTAGCTCCACAGCAGGAGGGCAGAATTGTGTCTCTGTTTGGCAGCAACCATTTTGTTCTGTCCGGGTCTGGAAGACTGGTACCGGGGACATGGAGAGCCTAACAGAGGGCTCTACCAGTGCCTGAAATCATACCTCCCACACTGTTTATGGTGTGGGGTGATACCAAACATGATAGGATTAATTGAGGCAGTTTCGAGATGGTCATTGCGTAATTACGCGGTGCCCCTCTATTTGGTATATGGCTGCTTCACTGACAACCCAGGAGAATGGACTCCATAGGCTCTAGGGGTGTCCTGCTCATGCTGGGGCACCCTCTCACTTAGAACTAAGCACCTTTGAACTGCTTAATTGTTGCAGAGGGAGGTGCTGCCTGCGGGTCCCTACAAACGCCGCCACTGACCTGACCTGCGAGTTGGAGGAGCCTGCCCTCGCCCGGATCGGGATCCACCGTGCTGCTGCTGCCGAGATCACAACTTGCAGCACCCGCTCCGCGGGTGCCCCTGCGCAGCCCACGGTGAGGGGCGGCTGCCAGCTGACTTCCAGGCGGACCCCCGGAGGAGGAGGAGGTACTTCGAGGCGCCAGAGGGAGCGCGCCAGCAGGGACTCGCAAGACCAGGAGTCCCTGCTCTGCACAGGTGTGCACGGCCGCGCCCCCTGACAGACACGCCCACCTGCCTGGCCATTCTCAAAAGCCGGCCTCCCGTTTCAGAGTGTGGGACACTTTGAACTGCTTAATTGTTGCCGAGGGAGGTGCTGCCTGCGGGTCCCTACAAACGCCGCCACTGACCTGACCTGCGAGTTGGAGGAGCCTGCCCTCGCCCGGATCGGGATCCACCGTGCTGCTGCTGCCGAGATCACAACTTGCAGCACCCGCTCCGCGGGTGCCGCTGCGCAGCCCACGGTGAGGGGCGGCTGCCAGCTGACTTCCAGGCGGACCCCCGGTGGAGGAGGAGGTACTTCGAGGCGCCAGAGGGAGCGCGCCAGCAGGGACTCGCAAGACCAGGAGTCCCTGCTCTACACAGGTGTGCACGGCCGCGCCCCCTGACAGACATGCCCACCCGCCTGGCCATTCTCAAAAGCCGGCCTCCCGTTTCAGAGTGTGGGACACTTTGAACTGCTTAATTGTTGCCGAGGGAGGTGCTGCCTGCGGGTCCCTACAAACGCCGCCACTGACCTGACCTGCGAGTTGGAGGAGCCTGCCCTCGCCCGGATCGGGATCCACCGTGCTACTGCTGCCGAGATCACAACTTGCAGCACCCGCTCCGCAGGTGCCGCTGCGCAGCCCACGGTGAGGGGCGGCTGCCAGCTGACTTCCAGGAGGACCCCCGGAGGAGGAGGAGGTACTTTGAGGTGGCAGAGGGAGCGCGCCAGCAGGGACTCGCAAGACCAGGAGTCCCTGCTCTGCACAGGTGTGCACGGCCGCGCCCCCTGACAGACACACCCACCCCGCCTGCAACGCCCCTTATTAACAACACGCAGGACGCTCAGCGGGACGCGAGCGGGACGCCGAGCGAAGCCCGAGCAAAGGGCGGGCAGTCTGTGGCAGTCAGGGGCTGTCAAGGCTGGGCTGGGCCACGTCCCTTTCCGCTAGCGTGCTGATAGTGTGACTATTGAGACCATACTGGAGATAAACAACCCTGCGATGTCTACCAGGTCAGGGAAGTCTCTGAGGAGAGAGTGGGGTGGTGCTGGCCCTACCGCGCCTACCATGATCGGCACCATGGACCGTTTTATTACCAGAGTAGCGGCGGTAATTGAAAAAGAAATAGTGATGACTAAAAAATGCCTTTCTGATGTATATCTCCCCACTAGGCGCTCTTCCCTAGGGGCCATGGCCCTGGCAATGTCCCCGTCTTCTAATAACGTTCCACGTCCCCCAACAGCGGGTAATCCTCAGAAGTCTCGGATCTCAGCAATAGGGGACAGCGTTGATAGGCTTGAGAAACTGGGAGTGTTACTGCCGGGGCCGGAGGTCTACGAGGCTGAGGAGGTTTTCGAGGAGTCCGGGGTCTCGCCCCCAAACGGAACGCAGCCTCCGACCACCAGCGTGATACCCTCTCCAATTAACCAGGATATTGTGGAGGAAGTAGTTGAGCCCGCCAGACCCTTGGTCCTGCCCGCACACGAAAAGGGGAAGAGGGGTGGTTGCTGTCGGAAGGGGAAGTACGTCACCCTTTCTAAACGCTCCAAGAAGCAAGAACGCAGAGGGCAGGGGCCAAGATCACATTCCCTTCCAACCCCCGCCACAGAGGATGTATCAACAGAGGGGAACCTCCCAAGCCCAACACCTGAAGAGGGGTGCTGCTTCCCAAACCCTAATAGTAATACACCGAGCATGGCAGTCCCTGACTACTCCAACATTATTATTAAAAAGCTCACTAGCCTTTTAGCCCCCCTGTTAAGTACAGTTGAGGGATTGGGCGCAAGATTGGATAAGCTAGAGCAAACAACACTTGATAACTTTTGCTCGCTCAAAAATCTGATTAAATTGCAGACTAGAGTGAGCGAGAATAATATGGCGGGGGAGGTAGGGAAATCCCTCCCTGTAGCACAGGTCCAGACGTTGGCTCCACTTATTGCACTTTCAGTGGGGGGGAAAACAGCTGCACCCTTAGCCACAGTTCCTTCTGTGTCCACAGTAGGATGCCACCCAAAATCCCAACAAAAATCTCCTGTCCCTTCTAAAACTCAACCCCAAAAGCCATCTCAGCCCAAGGCAGTTGATAAAGTGGGTACGTCTAAGGGCAACCAAGCCGTGGAGGGGGCAGAGAAAGTAAAGGGCATCAGCCCTAGCCCTGCACCTATCCCCGACAAGAACAAGGCAACTCTTGCGCCACCTGTAGTCGGTCCCCAGAGGCCGCCACAAAGGAGGCAGTCGGCAAACCTTCCCCCTGATTGTTATCCTTATGTGGCTGTTTTGGTAAAAGTTCCACCACTGAAGGAAAACCAAACAGAAACACACCAGATGTTAAAAAACAAGTGTATTCATTGGCTAATGTAAAAAAAAACCCTTACCCCCCAGTGTGGACGGGCTGATATTAGCCGTTCGTAGAGTGGATTGGGTGGGCAAAGGTAAGAAGCATCTGGAGGGGGACTGCATTATTGTCAACTTTCAGGACCCTAGGGTGGCAGGACTAATCTGTGCCTTGGGCCAAGAGGGAGCTAGCGAGGGTATACAAGCAGTGGATTTGTCTTATTTTTACCCCAGGCCTGTGTTTAAACCACAAAAAACGGGTGTGAGTGTTAATCCTCCTTGTCAAAGCATGGGTGTATGTTGGCCAGCGGAACCTCTGTCCTACCCCCAGGTCGGCTGGTCTGTTCCCCATTGGAATCTTGGGGGGTGTTGACCTGAGGGAGCTGATGGGCTGTTAGGGGAGGAACTGAACAGTGTAATTATCGACCCAAAACAGACGCCCAATTCCTCTCCCTTGGAGGAATTGCCGCTCACATCAAATGACATAGTGGGAGCTAGTAGGCCCCTAACCTTCAGCCTTTATCTGGGAGCTGATGGTCCCCTGGCGGGCTTGTCCCCCTGTCCTGTTCCTGCGAGCAGCTGTGCTGCGGCTATAGTGGACCCCGATCTCAGGGTCTCCAGCTGGAATGTGGCTGGAATTACTAGGAAGCTACAATTGCCAGACTGGAATGCTTTGATAGAGGAATATGCCATATGCATCTTCCAGGAGACCTGGAGAGTGGATCCTGTGCACAGAGCAGGTTACTCAACCAGCTCTGTCCCGGCTATATGCTCGCCTTCTAGGAAAGGACGCCCTTCGGGTGGTCTTTTAATATGGGTGTCAGCGTCTTTAAACTGTAGGATAGTGGAGTGTCAAACGGGTTGCCCTGACATTCAAAACATCATCTTGAAAGACTCCCGGAATCGAGCCGTGCTGAATATTTTCAATATTTATGCACGTAGCACCATAGGGGGTAGCCAGTCAGCAACTATTAAAATACTGGAGGGTCTTCTAAAAGCAACTCCCCACAAGTCTTGCACTATGGTCGCAGGTGACATTAACTGTACATTTGAGCCCTTGGGCTCGGATGTTTCCCTGGACCAGGAAGAGTTGGATAGTGTTAGAGGGATTCCGGGCTTAGAGATACAACCAATCAGAAGGTGGTCGCAGGTGGCCCTCCAAGTATATTCTCTTTCTATTGAGTTCGAGCTACGGGCGGTGAATGGCAGGACCAAATCAGACAAGGTGGGGGCCCATACATATAATAGACCAAACCACACATCGCGGATTGATTATATCATGCTCGATGTGGGTTTATGGAGTGAGTTAAAAGATATGGTCGTGGTCCCCACCATAGAGAGCGACCATAATCTACTCTCTCTCACATTGGGGTGTTGGTGGGCAGTAGGAAGGGAGGGTGCATCCACCTCTCGTCTGGTAGGTCTCGGCGAATCGCAAGTTGCCCCCTGTGGGAGGCGCCTAAAGTGGGAAAAACTTTCACTCTCCAAGGAGAGGGTTGAACAGGTAATGCTTGTCTTATCTAAAGCACAACAAAGTTTAGATTCATCCCTGGGGGGAGTGGGAGCAGCCTGTGGGTAGTTTTGTATCTGACAGAGGCCCTAACAAATTTATTTACTGTTCCATCAAGTAGCTGGGAGGGAAAAACAAAGCAAACCCAAGTAAAGGGATGGTATACCCACACTTGTAGAGTGTTAAAAACAAGGCTGGTAGAAGCGGTAAAATCCAATTCCCCAACCAGAGTGAAAGAGGCAAGGAGATTGTACTCTAGGTCAATCTCTCTTTTAAAGAGGGAATGGGAGGAAACATTTTGGGAGGACCTGCTAGTAGCTAGTAGAAACAAAGACTCAAGAGGGTTCTGGCTACTTGTGGGGAAGCGTCGCAAGCCCGATGACACCCTAAGGACTTGTAATATCCCCTCCCAGAGTTGGGCCAATCATTTTGGGGCCCTGTTTCCCTTGGAGAAGGGGCTCCCTTTGAAATTGTTCCTCTAGCACCCTCCCCTGAGCCAGCTATCCTAGACCTGTTTACCCCTCAGGAGGTTGAGAATGTCATTCAGTGGGTGGCACCCCGGAAGGCGGCAGGACCGGATGGCCTGCCTGGAGACCTGTTAAAGGCTTACCCAATGGAGTGGGGGAAAATAATATCGGCAGTACTTAACGATATTATGAAGGGTGGGCCGGTCCCTGATTCCTGGAAAGGGGCAGTGGTAGTCTCCATCTTTAAAAAAGGTTGCAGGAATAGCCCTGGGAACTACAGGCCCATTAGTCTCATCGACTCTTCGCAGAAAGTGGTGGGAAAGGTGCTCCTGGGGCGTATTCTGCATTGGGTCGACGAAAATAAAATACTGTTCGACTATCAAGCTGGGTTCCGTACAGGAACAGGAACCGTGGAGCAGGCGTTTAGGCTGGCCCTTATTAACTGGAAGGTGGTGGAACTGAGTCTTTACCTAGCCTTTATCGACTTGAAGACTGCCTTTGGCCTAGTTCCACGGGGGCGGTTGTGGGAGGTTTTACACAGCCTGGGAATGCCTCCCTATTTGTTATCTCTGCTTATCAAGCTGCATGAAGGCAACTTCGCTCAGGTACGGTGGGGGAGCAACGGTGAGACCACGGAGAAGATCCCAGTGTTAAGGGGTGTGAGAAAAGGGTGTATGTTGGCCCCCACCCTGTTCTCGTTGTATGTTAACGGGGTGGTTGACTATCTTCAGAAGGAACCGGCTGACGCCCCTTGTTTGGGGGGTGTACGAGTGCCGACTCTGCTTTTTGCGGACGACACTCTTCTAATTTCGAAAACCCCCCAAGGATTGCAGAAACTACTCAACCGCTTCCAGGACTTCTGTGCCGCTCGAGGTCTTGTCATTAATGTAGACAAAACGAAGTACCTAATTCTACATCCCCCGAGGAAGCTCGGAAGCCCTCCTGTTCTCAACTCTATACCGCTGGAGAGAGAATCCCAATTTGACTATCTGGGTTTTCGTTTAACAGATAGCATGAGCTGGTCCATGCACATAGACAAAATGTTTCTAAGTCACAAGAGAGTGGGTGGCGCCCTGTTGAGAGAATTTCGGGAGTCACCCAGACATAGAATAGCGCCAGTCCTCGAAATATACAAGGCTAAAGGTGTTTTGTCGGCCCTATATGGGGCGGAGATATGGGGACATGAAAACCTGGACTCATTGGAAAAAACTGAGAATAGGTTCCTGAAGGACCTCCTTTGTCTCCCCTCAAGTACATCAACAGTTCCCGTACTATTAGATACGGGCTGCAAGAGCATTAAAAACCAAGCACGTTTACGTCCGCTCCTATTGTGGTCCCGGATCTGGAGGGTGGAGGAACTGAAATCCTATGCAAATGGTTTAACTGAGATAATGATTATGGGCGGTTGGGCCAAAATCAAATGGCTGAGGGACACAAAGAAACTGTTATATGACCTTAGCCTTGGTGAACATTGGAGCGCAAAAACGTCACCCCCAAAAGAAGTCTTGAAGAAACTCTATTGGGATTGGGCTGCGGGTCAGCTAATCATGAACTCTTCCCATTGTAATTCCACGAGATCTTTTTTGCTCCTAAAGGACATGACAAGATACGAGTCCTACTTTGATTTTATCACCCTTCCAGCCGACAGGGCACTGTATTTTAAATTTAGAGTGGGCACTCTCCCAATCGGAGCTTTAATATCGAAATGGAAATCTGGTGCTTCTTTGTCTCCGTTTTGTGCCCATTGCCCCACTAGACCTGAAACGGTGGCTCACATTATGTTTGAGTGCCCGGACTATCTAAATCCAAGGAAGTACTGGCTCAAGCCCCTTTTTTCCAACATGGGAACACGCAGTCACCTGGTTGCCCTTCGCATTTTAATGTCAGATACCTCCCCCGTTATTGTTTGTGGTGTCTCCAAATTTTTAAAACAATTCTGGTTGATTCGCTGCAAGTGGCTGTCAATTTCTGTTTAATTGTACTCTTAATTAATTTATTCGGGAGCTTACCCGGTTCTTAACTTTTTTATGATGAATGTATTGACTAGCTGCATGCCTTGAAATGTCTTTTTATTGTATGTAATTCGCTTTCAAGATATCTTGTATATCGAATAAAAGCTTTCAACAACAACAGAACTAAGCACCCTGCATTCAGGATTGAAAAGGCCTGCTAGAGGGGTGACATAGGGTTTAAGTGCAGTGCCCCTAGATATAGGAACCCTATATCTTTAGTAAGTGGTGCTAGCACCAGCTTACACAGGTCGCAATGGCAGGCCTGTAGTTCCTTTTTGAATGGTCTCCCATGGTTGACATAATGCATGCTTCAGCCCATGAGGGACCTTTGGAGTACATATGCCCTGAGTGCCTTAGTACGGAGAAGTGTGGCTCAATGATTAGAGCGGCAGACCCTGATGCAGAGGTCTAGCCCGGGACCAGGGTTCAATTCCCCACCTCGGCGGGTCTTGGGCTCAAAAATTCCACGGACCTAATAATTCTTGCCTCAGTGCCTATTCCAATCATGGAGTCCCACTCTGCAACTCTGGGCAATAGCTTGCTTAATCTCCACAACGGCCCCCACAATGCTAAGGATGCCTGGCCTCCACCTTGGGGTGCCCAGGAGTGGACGCCTCACAGGGAAAGCCAGGATGGGTTCCACAGCGATATTCATACAAGCGCCTTGAGACCCTTGCGGGTGAGTAGTGCGCTATACAAGTATCAATTTACATTTTACATTTTTACCAAATACTAAGCAATTATAATGGTACCCTAGTATGCAATCTGGGATGTACCTAAGTATTTGTCACAACAATTTAAGTTAAGGGGGAAAGCAGAGAGACTGGGGTCCTGATTAGCAGGATCCCAGTCAGACTAGTCCAAAAATAGCTTAGCACCAGGCAAAAAGTGGGGGTAACCATGCAGAAGGATCCTACCTTCCTACAGCTTCATTTCTGACATTGGGCTTCATTCATGATGTTTACAGAGGCACCTGTATCTAAGAGGATTGTGACTGGGTACCCGTGACTCTTGCTTCACAGACTGGCTGTGGTCACTGGCCTTCCTTCCCAGGGAATGTACATGAGATGATGAATGCCTCTTCATTGTCTGTCTCTTTGTCTTCTGGTCCCTCGACTCTCCACATCCAGTGATCTCAGAGATCTGACAGTAACTTCTCCTCCAGGGTGTGTTGTCGGACAGGAGTTGTTGGTGGGCCCCTGCCTCTTGGTCTGCATCTGCTGTCACCCCCTCAGCATGATTTGCCTTCTTATAGGTGGAGCATGGCTTGTTCTGCTTTGGGCATCTGTCCATTGCATGGGGGTCCAGTCCCCACAGTTCAAGCAACATCTGCTGGGTTCCTATTGTGTCCTCCCAATGGGCCTGGTGCTGGCCGGCTCTGAATGGCATCCACGGACTTCAATTTTGAGGTTGGTGTCTTGCTGACCTGTTTCTGGCATGGACCCTTACTTTGGGTCACCTCTTTTTCTTTGGCACAGGAGCTTGAGAGGTCATGGGACCCGGCAAGGATAAGTATGTCCTCCAATTTGATACCTGGTTGGTAGAGGATTAGGTGACACAGCGTGGATGACCAGAAGCCCTGTATCAGCTGTGCATGAATTTCCTTCAGCTGGTCATCATCCGAGCACATGCTCGCCAACTCCCGCAGGCCAGCATAGAAGTTCTCAATTGTCTCCCCTTACACTGTTGGGCCTGTATCAGCTTGAATCTTTCAAAGTCCGGGTTCAGCTTGGGGCCAAAGTGTGTGTTAAGTGCAGTGTTTGCCTTCTCATATGCATCATCATCATTAACTATTGCTTGGAGATACTCGAATAGTCGGCGTGACCTTTTCACTGAGACATCAGTCTCTCGGGCAACCCTAAAGAAGTTGTTGAGGCGGCCCACCCATGTATCCCACCTGAGGCCTGCTGTGGCAAGGTCCATGAGCTCGCTGAGGGGCGGAAGTGCCACAACGGATGCTGATGCTGTTTGCAAGATGTGCAGCGGGTGCTGGAGCTCCTACTGCATCATCCACCTTGAGCCTTGTGCTGTCTAGCCATCCGTGTGCATTCCTGTTGTTCTCTTGTACCCTCCCTGGTGTGTCCTCTGAACCAGGGAATGCAGATCGTGTTCACTCTAGGTCTATTGCCAGTGGCGAATGGGGTGAGGCTGTGGCTGGTGTGTGATTGCACCTGTGCCATGCACGTGCTCAGCGCCCAATATTATCGTCCACGCTGCAGCTGTTTTTCGCTAAGTCCTCTTTCAGGCCTTCAAGGCCTTTAGCACGCTTCCTGGTGTGGGAAGCAATATCAGGCGCAGTACCACCTGAGTGCCACTAGGAAGGGTGCTGGTTCTCCCTCTATCGTACAATGCTTCATGGAGAGATCACTCATGTACAACCCCTGTGGCACAGAATTGCAGGGTGTACCCTTGCTGTCAGGTTATGTGCAGTACTGGGCACTCTTACGCCAGCCTGAATGGCTGCCTGCACCTCGGCGAGAGTTGAGGTGGACCAGCAGATGAGCGAAGTGCCTCCAGCCTATATGACGATCAGTCCGGTAGGGCACCAACTTACCAGGCACAGGGCTGCTGTCCCATGAGGCGCTCCGGCTTAATTGCCAGTGAACTTGTGAGGGGCAGGCTTAATGCTGCATGTGCACAGCGCAGAAAATGAAACGCCACATATGGGGCATACTATCAGGAGTGACCACAAGCGTTTCAGCTCCCATTTATTTATACTCTCGGCTGTACCTTGCTTGGGAGGGGGCGGGGGGAGGGGGGTTACGTTCCATGGTCACTCCACATTGAGATAGAGTCCGGTGGAGGCCCGGCTCTAGTGGGTGAGTCGGGTGAGCCCACATTGTTTTTTTTCTTCCTGTTCTGGGAGTTGCCTGATTGGGCCTGGGCTCTCTCTCACAGGCACCCCCAATCATGCATCTACTTTTAGAAAGGAGGGCAGTGTCCCCGTCCACTCGTTCAGGTAAAATAGGGACATGGTGAAGGAGACAAATCCTCTCCCATCAATTTGTACTTTCAAGACTGAGACTAGGTATAGTACATAACTTGGTTGCCTTCCCCACAATGAAATGTCACTCGGTTACCCCTTGTCCGTGTGATGGTTTTACTAAACAAAGCACACCGCACTTTCTTCTACTCTGTCCTTTGTACAAAGCCCAGCGTATTTGCTATCTTAAACCTATGTTTTTGAAATATTCCACAAATACTACAGGAAATGCAATGAGGCTATTATTCTCACTTGTGAGCCCAGATTTATGTTTCTTTACTGCTACTTTTATTCTGAAATCTATCACAGCAAGACTTAGTATGGTTTTCCCATAAATTTATGTACAGTAATTTCCACTTTTTATGCCAAAATTTTCTTGTCAAACAATTTCATTTGTACTCCCGCCCCCCCCCCCGGGGCTGTATCTTTTGAATATATTCATGAATGTCAAATGTTTTAAACTGTATACTTTTATGATGTTTTTTTTAAACAATCGAATAAAGTTTATAAACTGAACTGAAACTGACAAATCCTCTCTTTGGCACCGAGTATTCCACAATGGAGAAAAAAACTTTGTTTCTCTGGATTCACCTTTCCTGGCCCCTCCAGCTGCTTAACAGACCAGGCTGTGACTAGGAACCCAGCAGGTGAAAGAATGTCTGGCTATTTGTACTTTTAAAAATCATCAGGGAAGACCCAGCAATACACATACTTCCTGTATGCTTTATTTAAACAGTGTTTATCATTATCAAGGCCTCTCTGCCACAGATGTAAGACAACCTTAAAAAATGGCCAGATAACTGGTGATTAATGATCCTTCCAATACTTTGTCTGTCGGTGGGTTCGAAATGCAGATAAACTGTATTTTATGTGGATAGCTCAGTGGGTTATTGCCTTTGTCACAGAGATTCTTGTTTTACTTGCAGTTCAGAAATTACAATCCTATCACAGGACAGTGACCTATGAACTGTCAAACAGCTGCATGCAAACCTGAAAGATATAGTTAGAACTTTTTTTTGTGTGTGCTGTAATATAGTTAGAACCAGTGCTTAATTTGTCTAAAAACAAGTGCCAGGGCTCTTGTCAGGAGGCCACTGCAGCTTTCAGCACACATTGTCCCTGTCTGCACTACCAATGCTAGTAAGAACACAACTACTAACTATCACACTCTCGCAAGTGACAGTTCAGACTATTCAAGGCCCCCAAAGCTATAAGAAAGACTTGGGCGGCAGGTTGTAGTAATTTTTAATGTATTCTGAATTAATAATTGACTCATCTCAGACAGCACCACCTTGTGGCATACTGTCACAAGCCCCAGCGTGGACAATTAAGTGCTGGTGCTGAGCACTGGAAACCACCAGCTTAAATTAAGCACTGGTTAGAACTTCCCCAGTCTTTCACTATTCTAATGTTGCTAAAAAAGAGTGTGGTTGAGCAGGGTGCGGCACTTTCACTCCGAATCTTTTTCCCGCGTACTTTCAGTCCGCATACCATTACTCCGCGAGGTCTTTGACCTCGCATACCATCACTCCGCATTTTTTTCACAACGCGTGTGCGTTTACCACGCATGCCTTTACAACGAATTATGTTGCAAAGGCATGTATGGTAAATGCACATGCGTTGTTAAAAAAAAGACTTCAAGAAGATGGAACCAGGAGGAGTGTTGAACCACGACGATGAGAGAGGTAAGGGGTTTGGGTTACTTTTTAGGGGTGGGGGGGTCGTGCTGGGGTAGTGATTGTAGTGTTTGTGTAGTGTAGAGTCATGCAGTGGGTAGTGTTTTAGGGTTTAGGGTAGTGTTGTAGTTTGTGTGTAGTGTAAGGTCATGCGGGGGTAGTGTTTTAGGGTTTTAGGGTTTAGGGTAGTGTTTGTGTAGTGTAGGGTCATGCGGGGGTAGTGTTTTAGGGTTTAGGGAGGTGTTGTACTGTTTGTGTAGTGTAGGGTCATGCTGGGGGTAGTGTTTTAGGGTTTAGGGACGTGTTGTAGTGTTTGTGTAGTGTAGGGTCATGCTGGGGGTAGTGTTTTAGGATTTACGGCAGTGTTGTAGTGTTTGTGCAGTGTAGAGTCATACAGGGAGGGGTTAGTATTTTAGGGTTTAGGGTAGTGTTGTAGTGTTTGTGTAGTGTAGAGTCATGCTGGGGGTAGTGTTTTAGGGTTTAGTGTAGTGTTTGTGTAGTGTAGGGTCATGCTGGGGGTAGTGTTTTAGGGTTTAGGGTAGTGTTGTGGTGTTTGTGTAGTGTATGGTCATGCTGGGGTAGTGTTTTAGGGTATAGGGTAGCGGTGTAGTGTTTGTGTAGTGTAGGGTCATGTAGGAGGTAGTGTTTTAGGGTTTTGGGTAGTGTTGTAGTGTTTGTGTAGTGTAGGGTCATGCAGGGGGTAGTGTTTTAGGGTTTAGGGTAGTGTTGTAGTGTTGTGTAGTATAGGATCATGGTAGTGTTTAGGTTCAAGGTAGTGTTGTAGTGTAGGGTCATGCAGTGGGTAGTGTTTTAGGGTTTAGGGTAGTGTTGTAGTTTGTGTGTAGTGTAAGGTCATGCGGGGGTAGTGTTTTAGGGTTTAGGGTAGTGTTTGTGTAGTGTAGGGTCATGCGGGGGTAGTGTTTTAGGGTTTAGGGAGGTGTTGTACTGTTTGTGTAGTGTAGGGTCATGCTGGGGGTAGTGTTTTAGGGTTTAGGGAAGTGTTGTAGTGTTTGTGTAGTGTAGGGTCATGCTGGAGGTAGTGTTTTAGGGTAGTGTTGTAGTGTTTGTGTAGTGTAGGGTAGTGTTTTAGGGTTTAGATAGTGTTTGTATAGTGTAGGGTAGTGATGTGGTGTTTGTGTAGTGTAGGGTCGTGCAGGGGTAGTGTATTAAGGTAGTGTTGTAGTGTTTGTGTAGGGAAGAAAAGTGGTATATGGTAGTGTTGGGGGTCGTGCTGGGTAGTGTAAATGTAGGAAAAGGACTGTGTGTCGAGGGTGGGTTGTGCAGGGGTACTAAATTAGGGTGTAGGGTAGGGTAGGGTAGGGTAGGGTAGGTTAGGATAATCATACTTACCTTTAAAACTTTCACAATGAGTATACCTTTAACATGCATGCCTTTGCGTTGTAATGGCATGCGTGGTAAAGGCATTGCGTTGTGTTTTTATGCAGGGTGTTTGCCTTTTGCGGAATTAAAATTGCGGAGTGATGGTATGCGGGGTAATTGTTGGCGGAAAAACGTCACGTATTCGTTGAACAGATATACATTTTTATCAGTAAAGCCAAACCCTAACCACTGGCGTATGCTTTAAATCCTGAGTTTGTGCTTCTCCAGACCAAACACTATGAAAATATACTGCCCACCAGTATGGTTAAAAGGTGATTCCTACACCTTGTAATCCTCATTGGCTTATGTGACATTCCCTCTAGACTGATTTACATACTTGCATGATTGATTGTCTCTGTATAATGTGTGTGTGATGTAAAGTACGGTGACACCCTACACTGATATGAATAGCACTATGCAACAAATGAAATGCATATGAGAGAGTGGCTACAGAGAGATGAGGGGCGCTGGTGGAGGGTGGTAGTGAGGGTTTCCGAGGAGGAGGTCAATAGTGGGAGGGGCTAAGGAGAGATGAGGGACACTGGTTGAGGGCAGCAGGGAGGTAATCCGAGGAAGAGGTCAATAGTGGGAGGGGCTATGGAGAGATGAAGGGCATTGGAGGAGGGTGGCAGTGAAGGAATCCGGGGATTAGGTCAATAGGGGGCTATGGAGAGATGAGAGGTGCTGGTGGAGGGTGGCTGTGAGGGAATCTGAAGAGGAGGTCAATGGAGGGGGTCTACGGGGAGATAGGGGTGCTGGTGGAGGGTGGGAGTGAAGGAATCCGAGGAGGAGGTCAATACGGGGGGGCTACGGAGAGATGAGGGGCACTGGTGGAGGGTGGATGTGAGAAAATCTGAGGAGGAGGTCATGAGGGAGAGCCTGAGAAGTGTCATTTGCCTGATACTCCCACCTTAGAAACCTCCTCTTCCCATCAAAGGGACATTACATGGAAAAAAAAACTTTTTGAGAGTGATAACATTTAGAAAGAGACTTGGAAAGAAAAGAATGCATTTTACTGGGCCCTTTTAAGACTAAGGAGAGCTAATCGAGGGCCCTGAAGCAGGGCTGGTTAGACATATAAGTGAAAAATTGGGCCTGCAGTGTCCCACCCAAATGCATCCTTGGCCCACCCAACTAAAAATTCCTGGAGCCGGGCCTGGTCCAGTGGCTCATTACATCACTCCTACTGATGCGATTCTTCATGCAATAGTTTTCCTGAGCATTCGCGTTCCTCTCCCTTCCTTGCCTTTTTGCCACCTGCTCCCTTTTCTGGAACAAGGGAAAACACCCAGCTGCGCATAGGAAATGATGCCCAGACCTGACAGACATCGCAGACAGCTGCAGGGCTTTAAGTGGAATCAAAAAATGGGGTGGGTCTCTAAAGGGGCATGGCCTATATTAAGGGTGCGGCTTAAAACATGAACTATATTTCTGTGATTTCAATTGTGTGCTACCCAGTGCTTTAAATGGGCCGGTACTCACCGGTACGGAGTACCGGCACTTCTTAGATTTGTCACTCTGAGTACCGGCACTTTTCTTCTGCCAGAGGAGAGTACCGGTACTCATGACAAGGGAGGTCACTGGCAGAGAGTGCGAATGAGAAGGTGGGGACGTTTCTGTCAGCCAAGGCTCCACTTGAGCCCCTGCTGAGCTAATCGGCAGGGCTCGCTTGAATAATGTGAGGTGCTCATGGTCACGCTGTGCTAGACAAAGCAGGGTGGAGATTAATTTTACCTGCTAATGTGCGCGTGTGATTTTCAAAGCGCAGCACTTCAGAAAGTGAAAAGTACTTTAAACATATACATTTTAGCAGTGGCAAGGGCGGCGGATTCTCACACTTCCTGTACTTTCTGGATCAGAGGGTTAACGCCCAGACAACGCGATGGAAGAGGCTCTTTGAGCGCTACTCTAACAGTGTTCTGCACTGAGAAACCCACCCAAAAAAATGTCTCAATTACCCAGTGTGCCTGCATTTGTATGACTGGTTTTGTAAGGAAAACGTGCGCGAGAGAGAGAATCAAGGCATGCTCAGGAGGTATTTTAAAGAAAATGGGTGGCACGTTGTGTGTACATGTCTGTGGTGACAAAGGTTCATGAATAACGTAGTAGGGAATGTTGGTGAGTGAGTGGGTGGGTGAGTGAGTGGATGGATGAGTGAGCTAGGGTGGATGTATTGATGGATGGATGAGTGAATGGATGGATGAGTGAATGGATGTATGAGTGAAAGAGGGTGGATGATTGGATAAAAGGGCGGATGATGGATGCGTAAATGAAAGATTGGATGGATGGATGGATGGATGGATGGATGGATGGATGGATGAATGGAAGTGAGGGAGGATGGATGAAAGGGTGGATGATGGATGAGTGAAAGGAGGTATTGAGTGGATGGTATAAAGGAGTGAAAGGGTTGATGGATAGATGAGCAAAAGGATTGATGGATGAGTGAAAGGGTGGATAAAGAGATGGATGAGTGAAAGGATGAATGGATATGTTTAAGGATGGATGGATAGGTTTGGATATGAAGGGTGGACAGACTGAATGGTGAAAAACTGAATGATGGATGAAAAACCGAATAGATGACAGAATGTAAAGGGTAAATGGTGGACATCAGCAGGTAAATGGTAGGATAAAAGGATGACTGTGTAGATCGATGGAAGAGACAAGAGATATCTTCTGGGGAGGGTCATGATGATTTGCTTCATTTGCTAGTTGCCATAAGAGCTTTGGTTTGATGTGTTTTTTTTTTCAGTTTCTTCCTACTCACGTGCTCAAAAATATATAGTATTGTGCCAAACATCATCAATTAACAGTATGGCATTAAGGGGGGCGTGGCTTGGACGCCGAGCAAGATGGCCGGCTAGATTCGGAGCTCCGCCGCACTGTAGCACTTCACGGAGGCTTTGCCCGTGATTTGGGGAACGTTCCTGTCATACTTGGCCGCAGCTGCAGTCGGAACATGCTGGGGTCGTTTTGACCGTCTTTGGACTTCCGAGGCCAGCTCCTTCGACCCGAACGCCTGCACGAGTATTTTACCTCAGGAGGCGCCATGTCAGACGCCGGGGAGTGACGCCGCCGGAATTCACTCGCTTCATGGACACAAGGTATGCACACACTGACGTGCATTCATTTCCCCTGTGCGTTTTTGGGTCACAATACATCCTTTTTGTGACTAGTTTTGGCCCATGTGTAATATTTTTTTATAATCGCATTTTTAATGCGTCATGGCGCTGATAGCTCCCGAATGCAGTGACTGAGTTGAACGGTCACGGTGCTTCACCGCTCTATTGATGCCGCTTTGCCAGCACCCTGGACAACATGTTCCTTTGGCTGTTTTTGCTTCTTTTGTCATGCCTTTGAAGCTTTTTGAGGATATGCAGTGAATTGAATCATTAACACAGGACTCTTTTTTCTTGCTCCTTTGAAACCTTTTGCAGTTCACGTGCCTTATTTGACCCTCACTCTCTATAAAGGTGTTCTAATGTCTGCTGGGCTTATCAATAATTAACAGTTGAACTTTGACCTACATAGTCTACAAGTCACAACTAACTGCCATTCTGCCTGGTCATATTTTCACTCTAATTCCCTGACGCTCTTTCCTACAAATTACAAGCGTTTCCACAGGAGATAGTTTCATTTTCTCCTTTGCTTCTACTTTTTGGAACGTCTTGTACTTTATGGTGCCTCACCTTATATTCCGATGTTTTTTCTGAAACATTTTAAGCGCACCTTTATATGTCTCTCAGGGAATTGAGATTAATTATTGACACAAGAAGTCATTTCTATGGTGAGACTACGTAAACCTCAATTTGTCTTTACGCCCTCGGTGAATACTTCGGGGGGTTCTTCATCTGGTACAAATAAATCGAATTGTTCTACAACAATGTCTTCTCAAAAATCATCTTTGGCTCATACACCTGCCGGTAAGCCTTCTCCACCTGCTCCATCGGGCAAACGCCTTAAACAAAATTCTCCTACACCAGAAGATAATCCTTCAACCTCTTCTACTGATCAAATTTTGGAGGAGCTGCGAGCCATGCGTCCCTTTGTTGAAAAAACGAGTACGGATATGCAGCTTTTGAAGGACAAGTGGGAGAACATGGATGCACGACTTTCTACTGTCGAACAACACATCCCTGAGCTTCAATCCAACACGCAACGTATTGTTGCATTAGAAAAGACTGTCCTCTCTCTACAAAAGCACACAGAGGATTTGGAAAATCGCAATAGGAGGAACAACCTCCGTATTTACAATTTGCCGGAAAATCTTGAGGGTGACAATCCAGTGTCTTTCTTTACCACTTTTCTGCCGAAACTTCTGGACTTACCACCCTCTACCTCCATTAGTATACAGAGGGCTCATAGATTAGGTGCAAGAACAGATTCTTCTTCTAAACCTCGTGGAGTTATCATCCTATTTTTGAAGTACACGGATCTCCTTTTGATTCTTTCAGCAGCGAGGAATAAGAAACAAGTGACTTGGCAAGGTCAACGAGTTTATTTATCTCAAAATGTCTCTAATGTCACTGCCTCCAGACGTAAGGCATTTCTGGCTATGCGTCCTTCTCTACGCTCCATGGGAGCAAGATATGGCCTGTTTCACCCTTGTACTCTCAGAGTCACTTATCGGAATAAAACTTGGTCATTTCAGGAGCCTGGAGAACTAAGGAATTTTCTCCTTTTACAGAGTGAAGAAGGGATGGACGCCTCCTCCTCTGCTTCGAACAGTGGCTGAAATTTGGCTTTTGTTGTCTCCATGTCTTGTTCTTCTAGTAGTCTTTTTCTGACTTCATGTACCTCTCTATATTCCCTATCTCAATCTTGACCTTCTCATCTTGCTTATCCTCTCTCTGAATATCTCTCTCTTGCGTATCTTATATATACCTACTTTCTCTTTCTAACTTCTGGATCTATATTTTACGTCACATGTTCCGTATGGTAACAATTTTTCCTTTTTCCCCAGACGGATATGTATCGGACGTTCCCTTCACCATTTTGTTCCATCCTGTGTTCCTTTTTGTGCGGTATCGGTGTGGTTCTGCTCCTGATCCTGGTCCGTCCATCTTGTAACGCATCACCACCTCCCCACCTTCCCCTTGTGTGTACTTCCCCCTACAGGTATGTTCAATACAGTCATCCTTTTGGATTTATACTGTCTTCTATGCCTTCTCTCCTTTCTCCCTTCTCCTTCCTTCGCTGTTCTTCTTTCCCTTTTCCTCCCCCTCTCCCTCTCCCCTTTTCTTTTTCTGCTTCATCCTCTACCTATCCTTCCTTCTACCTTTTTGATGATCTTTATGGTTATTATCTCTCTAAGGTTTGCATTACTAAATGTACAGTATGTTTTTGCATTTTTCAATTTCGATCAGTTTAACACTCTTTCACCTTCAAAGTTGTTTCATGGAATGTGAAAGGATTTAATCACCCTATCAAAAGGCAAAGAGTACTCTCACACTTATCCTCTTACAATCCAGATATTGTTCTTATTCAAGAAACCCACCTCTCAGATATTGAATCCTTAAAACTAAAACGATTGTGGGTTGGAACTGTTTTATTCTCTCCTGCTTCTCAAAAAAAGAACGGGGTGGCTATTTTGATTCATAAACGCCTCCAGTGTAAAGTATTACTAGAAGAAAAAGATGATGAGGGGCGTTGGATTTTGGCTAAGCTACTCATCAATGCTATCCCAATTACGGTGTTCAATGTTTATGGCCCTACATGTTTTGACTCCTCTTTTTGGCCCTCCATTACAGCAAAATGTGTTCAATATAAGGATGATTCTTTCCTATTAGGTGGAGACTGTAATCAGATCGTTGACCCCTTTTTAGACCGTAGATCTTCTGTTCGTTTTTCCCCTCACAAACCACATAAGCAATTCCTTGACGCTATCACTCAAACTCATCTTGTAGACTCATGGAGACTCACTCACCCAGATGTTATGGATTTTTCCTTTTTCTCTCCTCCTCATGCTTCTTTTTCTCGTTTGGACTACATTTTTCTATCTTCATCTCTATCTCAACACCTTATATCTTCCTCTATTGAGCCTATTGTTATCTCTGACCATGCTCCTATTATTACTGTTTTTGACCTCCTTCCTCCTACTCCTAAATCTTCTCGTTGGCGTTTTAACCCTTCTCTTCTTGCTGATCCTCTTTTTTCTTCCTCTTTTCGTTCTTTCGCTTCTGAATTTTTTCAACTTAACTCTACACCTGATACCCCCCCTCATATTCTTTGGGATTCCTTCAAGGCCACAGCCCGAGGTTTTATTATTGATTTTGTCTCTAGAAAGAAGAAAAAATTCCTTCATAAACGTAAACTTACCCTTGCACACATTAAATCGCTGGAACATCAATTCTATACTTCCTCTACTAAGCATATGTCTCCTGAACTACTTAAGGCTAAGATTGCTTTTAACAAGCTTACTACAGATTCAGCCTCCTCTTTTCTCCTCCGGAGCAGCGCACGATACTATGGTGGTCGCAATAAATCAGGTAAATTATTGGCTAACTATTTAAAATCGCGTAAAGAAAGAACTAATATTGATTCTATCTATTCCCCATCTAATGTTCTTCTTCATACAGATGCAGAACTTTTGGAACAATTTCACTCTTTTTATGAATCTTTATATACTCCTGAGAACCCCCCCACCCCAGAGCTTATTCAATCTTATTTTGATAACATACCTCATCCAGATACCTCCCACCTTAATTTTTCGGCCGTTGATACTGATCTCACTATTTCAGAGTTGTCCACTGCTTTATCTTCCCTCACTAAAGGCAAGACTCCAGGACCTGACGGCTTTCCAGTTGAATTTTACCTACATTTTTCAGATCTCCTTTTGCCTAAACTTCTATCTCTTTTTCAGTCTTTTTGTTCTACTGGATCAGCCCAAGGCTCATTTCAGGACGCTACCATATGCCTTATCCCTAAAGACGGTAGAGACCCTAAGTTTTGTAAAAACTATCGACCTATATCTTTTGTTAATGTAGACTATAAGATTTTTGCAAAATTATTAGCTCTCCGCCTTGACCCGCTCCTACCACATCTCATAGGGAAAGAGCAATGTGGTTTTGTTAAGGGCCGCCTTACTTCGGATAACTCCAGACTCTTCCTTAATGTTTTAAGTAAAGCCCCCTCACTATCAATTCCCATTGCAGCCATTTCAGTAGATGCTGAGAAAGCCTTTGATCGGGTTGACTGGTCCTTTCTCATGGCTTCCTTAAAATGGCATGGCTTCAGTCCTAAATTTATATCTTATATCTCTTTGCTCTATTCTATGCCCAAGGCCTCTGTTCTCGTCAATGGTCAACTCACTTCCCCATTCACGCTTCAACGCGGAGTTCGTCAGGGTTGTCCTTTGTCACCTCTTTTATTTATTTTGGCACTTGAACCCTTCCTTACTTCCATACATAATAATCCCTCCATTTCTGGATTCCCGTATGGTAAACATCACCTTAAATTATCCGCATATGCTGACGATATCCTTTTATTTATTTCAGACCCGGTCACCTCTATTCCCGCCTTATTAAGTGAATTTGAAAATTTTTCTTTGGTTTCAGGTTATAAAATAAATTCTGACAAAACAGAAATCCTTCCCTTAACCAAATTTTGCCTTCCCCACTTCTTCACAGCCACCGGCTTTGCTTGGAATTCTAAGAAAATTAAATATCTTGGTGTTCTTTTTTCCAACTCTATTACCTCTTCTATTCAACTTAACATGAATGCGGTCATCTCTAGAATAGACTCACTACTCTCTTCTTGGAATCCTCTATTCCTATCCTGGTGGGGTCGTCTTGATTCCATCAGGATGATGATTGCCCCGATTTTGATCTACTTATTATCCATGCTTCCAATTCGTATCCCAAATTCATATTTCCGCCGCATTGATTCTCTTTTATCCAAATTTCTCTGGAAACAAAAAAAGGCTCGTATATCTCTCTTACACCTCCGTAAATCTAAACTTAATGGTGGAACCAACTTTCCAGACTTTCGCCTTTACCACAAGTCCTTCTCACTTCGACAAGCTTCCCGCTGGTTATCTCGGGAAACCTCCCCTTTTTCTCCCCTCTGGCTTTCTGTCGAACAGGAGTTATTGCTTCCTTACTCTTTACAAGAGGTAATTCGCTTCACTTCTAAAGCCCCATGTCTTAACCCCCTTTTATTCAAACATACCTCTTCTCTTTTACGGCCTTTAGTCTCCACTACCTCGGTCTCTCAGGAATCCTTTCTACTATTACCTATATGGTACAACTCTCTCATATTAATACATAACAGACCTATTGTATGGCCCTCATGGAGAGCGAAAGGTATCATCTGGGTACGTCATCTTTTTGATGGCTCATCCCCCTGCTCGTTTCCTAAATTCCAATCTCAATTCCACTGCCCTCCTTCTTTCGCAAAGAAATTCCTCATCCTTATGGAAACCATTCTAGATTGTTATTATTCTCTTCCTTCTGAAAGCCTACCAGCCTCGTCTCCCTCTCTACTCACCGTCCTCTCTACTACTCCTAAAGCTTCCCTTATTTATCGGTATTTCTCAGCCCCTGACCCGGACGGTCTTAAATCGAAATTGGAATTGTCCTGGGAGAAGGATTTGGGTTCCTCATGGTCAACTTCTCTTTGGGACAAAATATGGACCAGATCTTTGAAGATTTCCCGTACTGCCTCTCTTACTCAATCCCTCTTTTTCTTCTATCACAGACTTTACCTTTCTCCTCTTTCTATTTCTCGCTTTCAATCCAATTCTGTACCTAATTGTTGGACCTGTAATGCTCCCAATGCAGATCTTCTACACCTTTTCTTCCTCTGTCCCCCAGTTCGCATTTTTTGGACTCAGATATGTTCTCGCCTCTCCCGTATTTTCAACATCTCTATTCATTTTTCCACCTCTTTTGTGTTTCTTGGTAGCCTTTCAGACGATTTGGACCTCCCTCCACACTCTCACGGTCTTTTTGATCTCATGCTAGCCCTTGCACTGCAGCACATTGTTTCTAACTGGAAATCCTTGAACACTTTGTCTCTAACTTGTTGGTGGAATTTAGTATGTCAATCACACAGACTTGATGTTGCCTTTGCCTCCTCCTGCAAACCCTCCCGAAATGTTGAACTTTACTGGTTACCTCTCACTTTATATTTAGATCAATCTGCCAAAAAGACATACTCTCCACTTTCCTCGGATAATTTCAAACCCCCTTGAACACATGTACTCTTGCCTGTAGTTTATGATATTTTTCAATTTCACTATTGTGATTTTTTAGCTTTATACATGTTTCCTTTTTGCTAATAGTTCTTATTTCAAGTAATTGCTAAATATTGTGTATTTTACTGTACTTTCTGACTGACATCCATTGTATTTTCTATTTTCATTCATTCTCTATGATATTAACATGCTTTTATTTCCCTCCCTCCCCCCCCCCTCCTCCCCGTAAAATAATTCAAAATGCTTTGCTTTTCATTGTGATATTGGTTACTTAGGTTTAATTCATCCCATCCTTTAACCTTTTTTCTTATATTTTGCTGATGTCACTTTATTGTAATATCTGATTTTACGCTAATAAAGCTTTCAAACATAAAAAAAAAAAACAGTATGGCATTAAGAAGGTGCAACTATTGCAAAAAAAGGAAAAGTTAACATATTATCGCATTTCTCTTTCATTTTGTATAATAAGTTAACCTGCTTTGTTTATATAAACACATTTATCATGTGCTTTGGTGTGTGCTGCAACTATTATGGAAGTTGTTAATTATCATTATGTCTTGCCCTTAGCCCCGCCCCTAGCTCTGCCCAGCCCCGCCCACTCACTACAACTCTAGCTCATTTTAATGAGTACCTGCACTTATTTTTTCCCATTTAAAGCACTGGTGCTACCGACCAGTATTTCATTCTGTTAGTTTATCCAGATTTATTGACACACCAACTGACATACACCAAAAAAAGTCGGCACTATTGGCTTTGTTAATGGTTGTTAGCTGTTTAAGATAAATGAATAACAACAATTATTTTTTTTGCAAATAATCGTGATAATTTTTAAATTCTGAAATGTGAATTCAAGATTGCTGAGGAAATGGGAAAGCTTTTTCCTTTTTCTCTCAAACATGCATCCTACATCCTATCTTATTCCTGCTAAGCACCCTCTTTTCACTCATTCCTGAATGAACTTCCTTGCATCTCCTTCACCCAACTACCCCCAAAACACACAACAAACCCACTAACCTGTAAGGACTGTATTTCTTTTACTTTCATCAAGTCAGTATTTTGATTTGCACAGAATCACCACTGCAACTGGAATACATGACAATTGGCCTGTGCGCTTTGCATGCAGACCAAGGATTGAATGACCATGCACTCAGAATACCATTTTGACCCACTGGCAGACACTTAGAAACTCACACTGCCTTCATCCTCAACTTCAGAGCTCTCAATCATGGCCTGTTATAAGCACCCAGAGGCGACTCCGTTCAAATTATGCCCTATACAAGAGAAATATACTTCCCAAAAAAATATAGAAACACAACATCCCGGAAATATAAAACACTCTTAGGAAATGAAAGATTAAGTAAAACGTAAAAATATTAAACCGGAACTAAATTGCTGACATGAATTATCTTAACTTTTTTACATGCACTTAAAAGTATATTTATTTAATATGTATTTATTATGTAGTAAATTATCAAAAGTTATGTACGGAATTAATATAAATGAATGTATTTATTTTATTACAAAACAAAAGGTACATTCATTTTGCAATTTAAAAACGTTACTGACCTATTTAATAATATGCTAATAATTAGGTTTTAGAAATAAATATATATATATATATATATATATATATATATATATATATATATATATATATATATATATATATATATATATATATATATATATATATATTCAAAAAGAAAACCCAGCATGTAGGGTTTAGAAACCTAGGGCTAGATGTAGGTAATTCCGATTTACCTACTCTTAAATACCGAATTTTACCGATTCGGTATTTAAGAGTAGGTAAATAGGAAGGAGGCAGATGTAGGTAATTTTTGTTTTAAAATTACAGAATCTTAGATTCGGTATTTACCGATTCGGTAAATACTGAATCGGTATTTTCCATTGATTCCTATGGGCCTTGAAGCCCATAGGAATCAATGGGAAATACCGATTCGGTATTTACCGAATCGGTAAATACCGAATCCTGCAAGGGGGAACGGGGTGTCACTTAGACACCCTGTATCACCCCAATTCCAGGCTTGTGTGCCATGTGGCACATATACATGCCCTAAGGGCATGTCTGTGTGTCACATGGCACAGGTGTCCATGCACAGATGTGCATGTACACCTGAATTCGGTATTTTACCACCCAATAGGATTGGGTGGTAAATACCGACTCCTAAAGGGCCTGTGTCACTCTTTGAAGTGCCAGCTACATCTGGATTTACCGAATCGGTAAATATACCGATTCGGTAAATTTACCGAATCGGTAAAATATAGGCCCCCTACATTAGAAAACCCTAATACCGGTCGGAAACAGCCGAATTCGGCCGTTACCGACCGGTATTAGGGCTCCTACATCTGGCCCTAAGTCCACAATCTAATGGCTACTGATTCATGTGGGTATCAAACAAGGGGAATAAAAGTGGACGATTTTTAATGGGGTCCAATGTACTCGTCCTAGGAAGCAGTAAACAAAGAGTATTGTACAGAGTTCCCCGGTGGGAGCCAGTGATTTAGCTCAGTTTGTCTTTTCTCTCACTAATTATAAAGGGGTAAGTGCATGGTGTAGACCCTTTTCAGAATATAAGGATACCTCACACAGGTTACCGGCAGGACAACAACTGTTGTCTCAGCCGATGGCCGTCCAGCGTCATCATCGGTATCCTGCTCCTACGGCAGGCTGGCGGTGCAATGCCCGTCGGGCAGCAGGGGGAGCTGCACTTTGGCGGAGATCTTTTATTCCGAGCCAACGGGTGTGTGGGTGTGAGGGGCCTAAAAAAGTGCAATAGTGAGCGTGGGGGTGTGTATGTCTAAAAAAAGTCAGTCGAGTCCATTGGAGATTATTTTAATAGTCAGGCTCACTGCTTTATTAAAAATAAAGGGGTATTAAGGAGTGATGGGCAATGGGACCAATCCTTATTCAACCCTTGATGTGAATGCGGTCGACATGTTTCTTGCCATAAGGGCAATTCGTCAGGACCTTAGTGCTCATATGATTGCTGGAATCCTCTCGAGTAAGAGGACTCCGGTATACGACCTGTTTAGTATCGCACAAAAATGGTTCCTTGCGGGGGACCTCCTAGGAACCGTTGTGAATCCTCCTGAAGGTCTCACGGGCTGTCCAGGTGGGGCCAGCAGCGAGTGAGGAGTTCCTCATAAATCGCTGATGGCAGGCATCTCAGCACCTACCCCTCCCACGAATGCGCCGAAGTCAGGACAGCCAGCCATCTGGCTGTCCTGACTTCGGCGCATTCGTGGGAGGGGTAGGTGCTGAGATGCCTGCCATCAGCGATTTATGAGGAACTCCTCACTCGCTGCTGGCCCCACCTGGACAGCCCGTGAGACCTTCAGGAGGATTCACAACGGTTCCTAGGAGGTCCCCCGCAAGGAACCATTTTTGTGCGATACTAAACAGGTCGTATACCGGAGTCCTCTTACTCGAGAGGATTCCAGCAATCATATGAGCACTAAGGTCCTGACGAATTGCCCTTATGGCAAGAAACATGTCGACCGCATTCACATCAAGGGTTGAATAAGGATTGGTCCCATTGCCCATCACTCCTTAATACCCCTTTATTTTTAATAAAGCAGTGAGCCTGACTATTAAAATAATCTCCAATGGACTCGACTGACTTTTTTTAGACATACACACCCCCACGCTCACTATTGCACTTTTTTAGGCCCCTCACACACACACACCCGTTGGCTCGGAATAAAAGATCTCCGCCAAAGTGCAGCTCCCCCTGCTGCCCGACGGGCATTGCACCGCCAGCCTGCCGTAGGAGCAGGATACCGATGATGACGCTGGACGGCCATCGGCCCGAGAAAGTCTTGTAGAAAGAAATACGTTTTTCTTTCTTGAGTCCCCTCACTCACCAGGGTTTCCCCATGGTGACATGCTGTATCATTGGGGCCATCCTAGTCCTCTACGAACTGGGGCTTGCTGCGACTTGCGGAGTTACGTAGGCACACTTATAGAAAGACTATGTGTAGTGCAAATTGTGGGGGAGTGGATGGAAAGTGATTAAAAATACCTTGCTAGTGGGCTCTAACAAATTTTATTCTCGCTCCTAGGTTGGTATGTCTAAAAAGGGGGTTGCACCGGAGAACCTTACTATAATGAGTAGGACCACAGTGTGAGATACACATGTTTCAAGCTACCCCAAGCTCTTCTTCAGGACCACACAGGGACCAGCCCTGTGTTTGCCGCTCCTAATGTACCTAAATAGGAAATAAGACAATTGTGACGTGAAGAAAAACAATAATCAAGTGAACGCTGCTACTAATAAAGCATGCGCTGTTGATACATACGTTCCCTATGGCACTTTGTATATCTGAAATGGAAAAAATGAAATAAATGCATAAAAAAAACCGCCCCCCTCATTATTGAGTGGGGTTCGGTAATTATATCCAATGTTGCTGTGCTCCTTATGAGTGATTTGCTCCTTAGACCTTTGAAATCAGAGAAACAATAACATGCCACTCAACCTATGTGGTTTATATATAACAATGCTACTGTGGAAAGCACTACATAGGAAGTACTGTATGTCCATTAAAGAAGCATATACTGGAACATACTTGGGCCATACAAAATGCGGATTTCACATACGCTATTGCCAAACACATGAACACACATAGAGGCAAAACATGGCTGGACATTAAATACTCAGGTCTGGCAACAATTCCTTCAAATGAACGAGGTGGAAATCGAACACAGAAACTGAGAAGGCTGGAGTCACGGATGATAATGAGATTCAAAACCAAGCACCCCTCGGGACTGAATGGGGACGAGAAGATCTATGTCCATCTGTAATGACACTAATTGATATGAATGGATAACACTGCCACTGTCTGAGATCTTTGAAACATGTGATTATTCATCCTCTGCTGGTCTAAATGGGACTTTTCCACTGCCTTAGAACTACTTGTAAACACTCCCCTCTGTTGGGCAAAATCTGATATTCTAAATGTTCAAATATTCAAGAGGGATATTTCAATGCTTAATAAGACTCATTGTATGGTTACACTCATATACACAAAAGATTGGTTTCACCAACCGACAATGGTCAAAATGCAAAATGCATTTATAATATAGAGACCGAAAAACTTTCTGAAACTGATTACGTGATCCAGAAAGCAGCAGCGCCATTGCAAGGGCTAAGGGCACTCAGCCCCATGAGCTAAAACAAACACTCAGTCTGAAATTACAATCTGCACACGATCAACGCTTATAAATATTGGCGCTGATTGGTTGTTCATGGCGTAGCCTTGAATCGGAAATGCGCAATGACTTCTAACCTTAGAATGGGTGCAATATGATTGTAATAATTTGAAGGGCCTTTACAACGAGACACCACTGCCAATGGATATGCGAGCGCACTAAAGAAGCTGTTTGCCAAATAAAGTTTGTTGAAACAATCAGACAACACACTACATTGCCCATAATGCACCATGAAAGGTATTCAGGTGTATAGGTATAAATGGAGAAATGGAAAAGTTACAATTGTAAAACACTGTTGTGATCAGGAACTTCGGTTCGAACCGCGTAGGATAAAGACACGATCTGAAATAAAGAACATCTGAAAAACCAAGAGGTGTGCCGCGATATTCATTTTCCTATGGGAGATAAATCTGCGAGACACTGCCCTGGTCTCGACGCGATAACCAACTGGAAAGTGCTCCCTTTGTAATACAGGACACTTTGAGTGAAGATATATAAATATATATATATATTCCACAATCCTGAAAACTACCATCAAGCCGGGAAAAACCGGTACGAACCATTTCAAATATATATATATCTGTGTGGCGCTTCAGATGGAGGGACACTGACTCAGGAGCGTGGTAAAGAAGGTTTTATTTTTATAAAGGTCTTTTTGCGTCTCTGAGTGAGTCTTTCGCGGGCTAGGGCTGCCGGATCCAAGGTGTCAGCTAGGGTGTTGGTTCTTCCGGGGCTTGCACGCCGGCGCTATTGTTCTCTGGCGGCTCGGTCGTCGTCCCTTGCGGTGTTCCAGCGCCACATGCGGGGAGGATAGAAAGAACACTCTCAGTAAGCCGTTCATGCAAGTAGTGATAACCCAATAGGGAACCGGGGAAGTGAGGACACCTGTGCTCAAATCTACAGTCTGTGCTTGGTGCTGGGCAGATACTAGGTACGGTCAGGAAGGGAGGAGTAAGGGTTAGGGAATAGATGACGGTAGGGGCGGGACAGACAGGCAGGCAGGAAGAATGGGGCTTTGTACAAATTTACACGGAGGCTCCCCGCCTCCCCAGCCACCCAGTAACCCGGTTACGCACCTGGGAGAGCCACACTCCTCCGTGAGCGTGGCTGGGCGCTGAGCGGAAACGTTGGCCTCCTAGCTCTGCTCCTCTGTTCGTCGCGCTTCTCTCGACCTCCTCCACGTCGACTCGTTCTCCGCTTTTCTCCACGTTGGCTCGCTCTCCACTCTTTTCCGCCTCGGTGTCGATGCACACCGCTCTTCCTCCTTCCGGGCTTTTTAGCGGCTCCATTGGTTGTACGTCATCCAGGGGCCGGTACAGTTCTTCTCTGCTGATTGGCTGGCATAGCAGTGACGCTGCAGGGGGGCGTGTCTCTGCCTCGAAGCCGGCCCCGTAAAAGGTACATTCCTCTCCTTGCGGGTCGGGCTTCTCCCACCAGCTGGCTGAGTCCGTCTCCCACGAGTCCTGGGTCGATGAAAGAGAGGTAGGACGTGAGTTAGGGTTCCACCAGTCCGAAACCGGGTCAATGTTTAATTCCCGCCCGACCTCCCTGCTACACTCCTCCCCCCTTGGACTCTTCCGATTGGGGAGAGTCGGTGTCCTGGACAGATAATCAGCGTTGCTGTTATCCCTCCCCTTTTTGTGCTGGATCGAGAAGGAAAAGGGTTGTAAAAAGAGGAACCACCTTAACACCCTTTGATTTTGGGATTTCTGACGGTACATCCACTGTAGGGGAGCGTGGTCAGTGTAGAGAATGAACGGCTTCCCTTCTAAATAATATTTCAGCTTCTCTACCGCCCACCGAATGGCCAGGCATTCCCTTTCTATAGTGGGATACTTTTGTTCTCCCTCGTGTAGTTTCCTACTAATATATAGAATAGGATGTTCCATTCCATCTTTTCCTAGTTGAGAAAGGACAGCTCCTATACCACTATTAGAGGCGTCAGTAGCTAACATAAAGGTCTTACTGAAGTCGGGGGCGATCAGGACAGGACTGGTTGTTATGGCCCTTTTCAAATCCTCGAACGCTTGTTTAGCTTTGTCAGAGGGGTTTAGGAAGGATTTGTTGCTTGCTCCTTTCTGTAACAGGTTGGTCAGTGGGGTGGCTATTTCAGCGAAATTGGATATGAACCTACGGTAATAACCGATAAGGCCCAGAAATGCCCTAAGATCCTTTTTGGACGAGGGAAAGGGAGTACTTCTGATTGCCTTTACCTTCTCTTCCTGGGGTGCTATGGCCCCTTCTCCCAACATGTACCCTAGGTATTTCACCTTGCTATAAGCGGCTCGTGACTTTTTGGCGTTTATCTGTAGCCCTGCTTCCCTTAACGCTATCATTATGGCTTGTAGGTGTACCAGATGCTCTGCCCAGGAGTTGCTGAAGATGACAATGTCATCCAGGTACACCGAGCAAAAAACCCTATAAGGGAGGAGGACTTGGTGCATGAGACGTTGGAAGGTCGCAGGGGCCCCGTGTAACCCAAAAGGCAACACATTGAACTCAAAGAGGCCCTCATCGGTGGAGAATGCCGTTTTGTGTTTATCTTCCTCCCGTAGGGGTACTTACCAGTACCCCTTCGTGAGGTCCAGCGTGGTTATGTACTTGGCCTCCCCTATGCGTTCTATTAACTCATCCACTCGAGGGATGGGAAAAGCATCAAAGGTGGAAATGGAGTTGAGGGCTCTAAAATCCATACAAAAACGGGTGGAGCCATCAGGTTTTGGGATCATGACAATAGGAGAGGACCAGCTACTGCGAGAAGGTCTGATTACCCCAAGTTTCAACATGTCCTGTACTTCTTTTCTTACGGCTTCTCGCCTGGCAGCTGGAATCCTATAGGGCCGTAACCGGATTGTTTTCCTCGGCTCCGTTTTTATCTTATGTTCAATCAGGGACGTACACCCGGGTTGGTCCGAGAATATGTCGGAGAAAGGACTCAGGGTGGACTCGAGTTCTTGCTTCCTGATGGAACTAAGGTCTTCGTTGACTGGTAGAAATTTCAGAGTGGAATCTTCTGAGGGGGTTGGGAGCCCAAATTGGGTTGTTCGGGGTGGGGGCCCTAACCACTTTTTCAGCAAATTGATGTGAAAACACTGTTTCCTAGCTGGGGAGATTTGGAGTCTGTAGGTAGTGTTTCCTATAACATGTACCACTGGATAAGGGCCTTTCCACTCCCTCTGGAACTTATGGGCTGTGGTGGGTAGCAGGACTAGTGCCCAATCCCCCACTTTCAGGGTTCTCCACCTTTTCCCTTTGTCGTAGGTTTGCTTCTGACGTTGTTGGCTACGCTCTAGGTTGGAGTAGGCGAGGTCTCGGAGTTTCCCTATTTTACTTCTTAACTGTTGAGTATATTCCAGCAGTGACCTAGAGTCTTCCTGCTCTTCATTCTCCCAAGCATCTCGCGTTATTTCTAATAGCGAACGCGGTTGTCTGCCATAGAGTAGTTCAAAAGCAGAGAAGCCGGTAGAACTTTGGACCTGGGCTCGCAGCACATATAGAGCCAAAGGGAGAAGTCGATCCCAGTCTTGACTCTCTAGGGTTAGCATTTTTCTAAGGGTGGTCTTCAAGGAGCGGTTGTAGCGCTCCACCAGTCCGTCCATCTGCGGATGGTATGCAGAGGTACGAATCTGGTGGATGTTTAACATCTGAGTGACCTCTTTCATTAATTTGGACACGAAGGGGGTTCCCTGGTCGGTTACGACCTCTTTAGGGAACCCCACCCGAGAAAAGAGTTCTAGGAATTTTTCAGCGATGTTTTTAGCTGTGGGTGCTCTAAGGGCAAAAGCTTCTGGGAAGCGAGTGGCATAGTCCACAAGTACCAGCGCATAGGTGTTCCCTTTCGATGTACGGGGAAGGGGTCCGATAATGTCCATGCCCACCCGCTCAAACGGCTTTCCAATGATGGGCATAGGGTGAAGGGGAACGGCTGGAGGTCTTTGCATGTTTTTTTTTTAACAGACGTCGCACGTCCTGCAATAGGCTGTTGCTTCATGGTATACCCCAGGCCAGTAAAACCACTTGAGGATGTTCTGCAGGGTTTTTTCAGCTCCTATATGCCCTGCTGTTAGATGGGAATGGGCGTAATACAGTATCTGTTCTCTGAAGTCTTTGGGAACTAGCAGCTGTTTAGGCCCCCCCCTCTTGACTTTCCCTATACAGGAGCTCATTTAAGATGATGAACCTAGGGAAGGGAGCATTGGGGTTTCCCTGTTGTACATGTGCCGCTTCCCACGCATTAAACAATGTGGCGTCATTAGCCTGGGCAAAGCGGAAATTCCTATCGAGAACCCAGGGTTCAGCTGCTATCAGGTTGGGGTAGGTGTTCGGTTTCTGCTCCCCTTGGGCTTTGGCTTTCTCCATAAAGCAGGCTTTGAAATCGGGATTGTCTACCCCTAATATCAGGTCTTCGGGTAAGGCCTCCACCGCCCCCACCTGTACTACACACGGTTTCTTTCCCTCGGGTTGTATCGTAAGTTTAGCTAAGTCATAGGGCTTTACGTCCCCATGGACACACCGTATGAAGACGCGTGACCCAGGGATGAAGTGGTGGGGCTCGGTTATCGATTTTTGAATAACAGATTGGCGGCAGCCTGAATCCAAGAAGGCTCTAACCCAGCGCTGATTAACCAAAACCCTTACGTAGAAGGAGGGCCCCATCTCGGCCGTGTACATCACTGCTTTCGGGGCGTAGCCTACTTCCATGGGTTCCTCTCCTTGTTTTTTTCGGGGGCACATCCTGGCAATATGGCCCCATTCCCCACACTCGAAGCATTGTGGGCCCCGTATGACTGGAGGCTCTACTTTGTAGGGTCGGGTTTGGGTGGATCGGGTAGGGGTTTCCCTTTTTTATCTGCTTTAATAGCAGCAGTCTGGAGCCTTGGTTTATCGCCTTCCCAGAACCCCGTCTTGGGCTGGGCCCGTGAATAGGTGGAGGCCATCTCAATGGCTTGTGCAGGAGTCAGACCAGCATGTTGCCTCAGCCATCTTTGAGTCCCATAAGGTAGGGCCTCCATGAATTGTTCAAGATAAATGCAGTCCATTATCTCTTCCTTGGTCTTCCCGTCTGGTTTGATCCACTTATCGGCGGCGTTCTTGAGGCGGAAGTACAGGGTCTTAGGGTTCTCGCCCGGCAGGCCTCTCTCTTTACGGAAACGGACTCTGTATGATTCAGCGTCCATTCCAAGGTGATCTAGAATGAGGGCTCGTATTTGTTGATAAGGGGTGGTACCCCTAGGGTTAGCGACTTGGTAGGCCGCCTGGGCGTCTCCAGACAGGAGAGGGGCAAGAAAAAATGGCCATTTATCTTCCGGCCAACCACAAGCTCTGGCCGCCCTCTCGAAGTTCGTTAAGAAGGCGTCCGGGTCTTCGCCCTGTATATACTTCTGCAAAGATACTCCTGAGGGATGGGGGACAGGCGCCCTCCTGTCTATAAGAGGCCCAGCTCCTGTCTCTTTCATTACTTTTTGTAGTCCCTCCATCTGTGACGTCATTGCTGCTTTGAACGCCTCCCTGTCGGCCTGGGCTGAGGACATCTGGCGTTCAACCGCCCATTCTAGTTTCTCCTGACCCTTTATGATGTGTTGAATGACTTGTTCCATCTCTATTACCGGGATGGAAGGGTCGGATCCCACTTCTGACACTAGTTGTGGTGCTTCAGAAGGAGGGACACTGACTCGGGAGCGTGGTAAAGAAGGTTTTATTTTTATAAAGGTCTTTTTGCTTCTCTGAGTAGGTCTTTCGCGGGCTAGGGCTGCCGGATCCAAGGTGTCAGCTAGGGTGTTGGTTCTTCCGGGGCTTGCACGCCGGCGCTCTTGTTCTCTGGTGGCTCGGTCGTCGTCCCTTGCGGTGTTCCAGCGCCACATGCGGGGAGGATAGAAAGAACACTCTCAGTAAGCCGTTCGTGCAAGTAGTGATAACCCAATAGGGAACCGGGGAAGTGAGGACACCTGTGCTCAAATCTACAGTCTGTGCTTGGTGCTGGGCAGATACTAGGTACGGTCAGGAAGGGAGGAGTAAGGGTTGGGGAATAGATGACGGTAGGGGCGGGACAGACAGGCAGGCAGGAAGAATGGGGCTTTGTACAAATTTACACGGAGGCTCCCCGCCTCCCCAGTCACCCAGTAACCCGGTCATGCACGTGGGAGAGCCACACTCCTCCGTGAGCGTGGCTGGGCGCTGAGCGGAAACGTTGGCCTCCTGGCTCTGCTCCTCTGTTCGTCGCGCTTCTCTCGACCTCCTCCACGTCGACTCGTTCTCCGCTTTTGTCCACGTTGGCTCGCTCTCCACTCTTCTCCGCCTCTGTGTCGATGCACACCGCTCTTCCTCCTTCTGGGCTTTTTAGCGGCTCCATTGGTTGTACGTCATCCAGGGGCCGGTACAGTTCTTCTCTGCTGATTGGCTGGCATAGCAGTGACGATGCAGGGGGGCGTGTCTCTGCCTCGAAGCCGGCCCCGTAAAAGGTACATTCCTCTCCTTGCGGGTCGGGCTTCTCCCACCAGCTGGCTGAGTCCGTCTCCCACGAGTCCTGGGTAGATGAAAGAGAGGTAGGACGTGAGTTAGGGTTCCACCAGTCCGAAACCGGGTCAATGTTTAATTCCCGCCCGACCTCCCTGCTACACTCTGCCATATCAACTCCTGCCACAATGGTGATCTGGGGTGCTTGAGCTATTTTGCCATAGACATGGTCCCACCCCTCCGTAGAGGGGGGGATAGGGAGGCACGTCTAAGAGTACTAGAGCCCAAGTACATTATCAAGCTTAATTCCAAGACACCGAATAGTTTAAACGCTACTGAAGACTTGCACACGTGCCTTTAAGGGACCAAGCAGAGCTACGTGAGTAGATAAGGTTCGAGAAATAATAGGCAAGAAACTGAGAAAGGGAGTCATCGTAACATGAGATTGTCTTTTTAAAACAATAAATATAAATATGTAGGATCTTTAAGATCATTCACGAGGTGGTAGGAAAAACACAATTTTGTTATTTTTCCTCCTATTTTGTTTACTCCGACGCAGTTATTTTTGTTATCGTATGAAGAGAGCCCACTTGAGCAGAACTGAAACTACCACCCACAACCCCACATCCTTTGAACACGCATGCACTTATCTCAATGCGAAGTTCGCACATAGAAGCAGATTTGCACAAATAATGAATTGAATATACAATATCAAATAAGTATCTTAAATTTTAGATATATATGAAAATTTATTGTTTTTAATGATATTTATTTATTTGCGGATATTTGCACATATTGTGTTGTTGTATACAGAGGAACCCAGTTGAAATAGCATAAAAGATGTGGTTTTATGTGGGGGACGGGATTGGTGGTAAGATTTTATGAGGGGCAACAGTTTTTTTAAACAACATTGTTTGTGTAAATAATTTATTGGTGTGCTAACCCTCGTAGCTGACGATACTGAAATTAGGCAGCAGTATGTTTTCTATGTCCTCAGGCCCGGTGGTCAGATGACCTGACAATGCACTTTAAAAATCTGGTGATTGGGTAACTACGTCATGTGATCAAGGGCCCGAAACGCGTCATGGCGGAGAGAGAAATGCACAAATAAATATTTGGCAAAATTACCTGACTGGGTCTGGTTCGTTTTTTATCCTGACTACAGCGGGGGATACAACGAAGTTCCTGGAATATATATATATATATCTCACAGAAATGTAGAAAATCGGCTCACTCTCAGAAATGTCAGACACAGCGATGTTCAGCTACCTGTTGTTTATTCACAACGCGTTTCACCTCAGCCGAGGCTTGATCAAGTGAAACAGGCAAGTGGAAAACGACAATCGTTGCCCTCGTCCATTTGTTGAGTGAAAGTTGTGCCCAAGAGATGATGATTTCTTATGGATATGTTATATCTATTATGTTGCAAGGTCAGATGACACTGTATTTTAATCACTGTTTTTTCTCTCTTTTTATTTATTTTGTAGAAGTAAAGTAAGGAGCCCATATCACCAGCACTTATATACACGGGCTTCCTACCCTTTTTCTTCTTCCTCTTCACTTGTTTCCACTCACGAGCACTGGGATACTTTTGCTGTTTACGGCAAACCACAACACAATGAAATTTGATGCAGACATTATTTGATATAGAAAGAGTGCGACTGTGACCACTTGGTAATACTGTAAGGATGACCTATCTCTATTTTTACCGCTGTATAACATATTAGCAGCCCGTCCCGACGTTGTCCGGTTATGAATTGCTGCCAGCCAGTATTATATTGTTTTGTAGGATTTCGTTTTGATAGCATTTCTTATCTGTGA
The DNA here is from genome assembly GCF_964263255.1 of Lissotriton vulgaris. Taxonomy (NCBI): domain Eukaryota; kingdom Metazoa; phylum Chordata; class Amphibia; order Caudata; family Salamandridae; genus Lissotriton; species Lissotriton vulgaris. Next base: position 139,673 of record NW_028251782.1, on the reverse strand, counting down.
CAGGCCTGTGAAACACTCCTATTCACAGTGCACTGCTGATGCACTTAAGAGTGCGTGTTCAGTAGTGTGTGAACTCGAGTTTCCCTACTTTATTTTTCCTTGCAATATTATATAGCGCGAACTCGACAACATGGCATGAGCACAACTTGCATTACAGAAGAACACATTCATTTGTGATAGGCACGGGGAGACAAAGCAATTTGCCTGGAATCACAGGATGTTGAGCTGATGCCGAGATTTGAATATAGCTCCCCAGCTCTAAAGTTCGCAATTCTAGAACTTGTGGCAGGAGGTGTGTCTAAAAGTGTATGTCGGAGCTGGCCATCAATGAGAGAGACCTGTGCAATTTTCAAATGGGTGGTGAAAAAATAAGAGTATGTTGCTGGAGATGTGAGCCGCCGTGCCACCAATGTACTTACCGGGGGAGGGTAAACACCCATTATTCCGCAACTTTCTTTCCGCATAGCATCACTCCGCATACTTTCATACGAAAGTACCATGACATTATAACGCATGGCATTACATTTTATATGCTTTTACCACGCATACATTTACAACGAAATTCGTTGTAAATGCATGAATGGTAAAAGCATGTTTTTTTAATGTTTGGATAAGGTAAGTATGGGTATATGGGGTATATGTTTTGGGGTACTGAGGTATATGTTTTGGGGTGTTTGGGTATTTTAAGGGTTCAGATATAGTTTTGGGTTATGGGGTACAGGGGTAGTTTTAGGGTTTAGGGCTAGGTTTGGGTTTTGGGGTATAGGGGTATTTTTAGGGTTTAGGGGTAGGTTTGGATTTTGGGGTAATGTAAATCGATACTTGTATAGCGCACTACTCACCCGCAAGGGTCTCAAGGCGCTTGTACGAATACCGCTGTGGAACCCGTCCTGGCTTTCCCTGTGAGGCGTCCACTCCTGGGCACCCCCAGGGTGAAGGCAAGGCATCCTTAGCGTTGTGGGGGCCGTTGTGGAGATTAAGCAAGCTATTGCCCAGAGTTGCAGAGTGGGACTCAATGATTAGAATAGGCACCGAGGCGAGAATTATCAGGTCCGTGGAATTTTGAGCCCAAGACCCGCCGAGGCGGGGAATTGAACCCTGGTCCCGGGCTAGACCTCTGCATCAGGGTCTGCCGCTCTAACCATTGAGCCACGCTGGGGTATTTTTAGGGTTCAGGGCTAGGTTTGGGTTTTGGGGTACAGGGGTATTTTAGGGTTATGTTTGGGTTTTAGGGTACAGAGTTATTTTTAGGGTTCAGGGCTAGGTTTGGGTTTTGGGGTAAAGGGGTATTTTTAGGTTTCAGGGGTAGGTTTTAGTTTTGGGGTACAGGGGTATTTTAAGGGTTCAGGGCTAGGTTTGGGTTTTGGGGTACAGGGGTATTTTAGGGTTCAGTTTGGGGGTACAGTGGTATTTTTAGGGTTCAGGGCTAGGTTTGGGTTTTGGGGTACAGGGGTATTTTTAGGGTTCAGTGGTAGGTTTGGGTTTTGAGGTACAGGGGTATTTATAGGGTTTAGGGCTAGGGCTAGATTTGGGGTATGGGGTACAGGGGTATTTTTAGGGTTTAGGGATAGGTTTGGGTTTTGGGTTAAGGGTATATTTATAGGGTTAAGATGGGTTAGTGTTTAAGGGTGTTGGGGTATTTTAAGGAGTATGGGTGGGTTATGATTATGGGGTGCAGGGGTATTTAAAGGGAGCAGGGTGGGATTAGCACACGATATGAGACATGGCATGAAGGGCGGAACGTTCCACAGGCCCCCAGCGTTTGTCACGCCCCCAGCACACGCCCACAGCACAATGCAGACACGCCCACAAGGGACTACTTTGCTGGCACAGTTCTTTTACCTTTTAAATGTATATGGTGGGCGTCTGCATAGCCTATGTCCTTCTGCTGCAACTGTCCTTTCCAACGCTGTATTGGGTGTTGTGATTGGTGCTGTGGTTCCTGAGATTACCCGCCTCAAAGGTTTGGGCTCTCTCTTTATTATATTAGTATAGATATAGATATAGATAGCCTATGTCCATCTGCACACCCTGGCAATTTCAATGATGCATTGGGTGTGTGGATTGGCGCTGTGGTTCCCGAGTTTACCTGGCTCAAAGGTTTGTGTTCTCTCTTTATAATAGTAGTGTAGATTATAGGCATAATAATGTTTATGGTAATGATTGGGAGACTCGCTGAAAGCGAATTGATGTATTATGTTGATTTCACTATGCTTTGACAAATTTTGATTCAACAGTTTACCAAGTAATCATGTATGCCAATAAGAGGTACGCCAGTCCTCTTTTGATACCCATGTACCTGCACACTATGAATGGTTGTCGTTTTCCACTTTCCTGTTTCACGTGCTCAAGCCTCGGCTGAGGTGAAACGCGTTGTGAATAAACAACAGGTAGCTGAACATCGCTGTGTCTCACATTTCTGAGAGCGAGCTGATTTGTTGCATTTCTGTGAGAGATGAATTTGCTGGATTAATCCGCCGGCGTGCGTGCCACTGTCCAGGGGTCCCCTGAAGCCCGGAAGGAGTTTCGTGTTGATAGGATATATATATATATATATATATATATATATATATATACTGAAAAAACCATGGGTTATAGACCATATATAGTTAGTAATTAGCATTTACAAAACCTTATTTTACTCACACAAAACCACTGAAATTTCATATATAGTTAGTTGCACTAACTATATATCGCGCACCCGCAATCCACTGCTGATCATGTCACATATTACATCATTCATGACATGATCAGTGACATTACTGATGACATCACTGATGACATCATTGATGACATCTCAAATGACATCACTGATGACATCACTGATGACAACATCCAGTGACTGTATGTTTCTGAAAAGTCAAAATATGTCTTACATATTGAAGAATGAGTGGATGTATAAGTGTCTGGATGAAGGATTTAGTAGGTGCATGACTGACTGTATGAGTGAGTGATTAAATGTGTCTCACTGAGTGCATGGGTTAGTGACTAAACTGTCTTAATTTGTGCATCATTATATCTGTTGTTCTGTAAACTGCTACATGTGTTGATCAGAAACTTTATGATTAAGTATATGGGTTATTGATTGGTTGCCCAAGTATTTGTATGGAAGAGTGAGTGTGTGTGTGTGGGTGGCTGGGAGGTGTGCATAGATGTGTGAGCAGTTGATTCACTAGATGTATGGGTTCAAAAGTGCATGTGGAAACAGCTGTATGGGCGGTTGACTGTGTGCATTAGTGTATTAGTGAGTGAATGGATATCTCAGTGCTACATGTCAAAGTAAGTACATATGTAAAACACAGTACATGTGAGAGTTGACATATATAAATAACTGTGCATAAGAGCCAGTGAATGTGTGAGTGGCTGTATGGATCATTGTGAACTTGTATCGGGGATTGTATAACAGAGTAAATATGTGTTAGTATATGTTTGAATAAGTAAGGTGTGTATAACTGTATAGTTGAGGAAATGGAAGTGTGATTGATTCTTTGCATGACTGACAAGGTGTGTGAGTAACTCCATGGATGAGTGACAGTCTGTGAGTGTCTGTTTACTCTGAGTGTATCTAAGATTATATTAGAGTCTGAAGAGGTTCACCGTATTATCACATGAATGATGTCATCAGTGATGTGATCAGTAATGTCAAATTGTAAATTGTAAATTGATACTTGTATAGCGCACTACTCACCCGCAAGGGTCTCAAGGCGCTTGTACGAATACCGCTGTGGAACCCATCCTGGCTTTCCCTGTGAGGCGTCCACTCCTGGGCACCCCCAAGGTGGAGGCCAGGCATCCTTAGCGTTGTGGGGGCCGTTGTGGAGATTAAGCAAGCTATTGCCCAGAGTTGCAGAGTGGGACTCCATGATTGGATTAGGCACCGAGGCGAGAATTATCAGGTCCGTGGAATTTTTGAGCCCAAGACCCGCCGAGGTGGGGAATTGAACCCTGGTCCCGGGCTAGACCTCTGCATCAGGGTCTGCCTCTCTAATCATTGAGCCACACTTCTCCACTAACTCAAATGAGATGTCATCAGTGATGTCACTGATCATGTCATGAATGATGTAATATGTGACATGATCAGCAGTGAATTGCGGGTGCGCGATATATAGTTAGTACAACTAACTATATATGAAATTTCAATGGTTTTGTGTGAGTAAAATAAGGTTTTGTAAATGCTAATTCCCAACTATATATGGTCTATAATCCATGGTTATTTCAGTGAATTTTCAAGGTTTTGTAAATGCTAATTCCTAACTATATATGGTCTATAACCTATGGTTGTTTCAGTGAATTTCAATGGTTTATTAATAGCAAATATCAAAAGCTTTAAAATGTCAAGTACGTGGTAGGTAAAAAAAATTTCGAGTTTATGCACGCTGATGTGCTTTGAACGCTGCCCCCCCTCCTCTTTTCTTTTAGGAGTATTCTCTCTTTGCAGATAGTGAAGGGTAGGTAACGCAGGCCTTTGCCCCCGTTGTAATCCGTTGTGCCTGCTTCCCTCTCCATTTGATTGATTGTTATCCTAGCATTTATTGTTTTGGAATTGGTTCATTCTCTATTTACAAACAAGCACAGAGTCGCAATACTCTGTTTAGTCTTTGCAGATAGTGAAAAATCGGTAAAAAAACAAAAGGAATCAAGCAAAATCAGTAGGCCACTAATGAGATCTCTTTTTGACCTCGGTAAAATAGAAACATTATGAACAACCCCTCATGAGAAATACGAAACTAGTGAGAGGAACTGAGCTCGACACCATGATGGCTGCAAGACAGCTCGGCTCCGCCCCCCACCCCACCCAAAATAACGACAAACCCTATGCAAATATTAGAAATGTATACAACACACCAGCAAAGTAACAGGGTAAAACGTTTTATTAAATAACTATTTACATGGCAGCCTGCTGCAACATCGATCCAAACAAGCCTTTGTATTTGGGGCTCAAAATCAACAAGTAACAGGGTAAAACGTTTTATTAAATAACTATTTACATGGCGGCCTGCTGCAACATCGATCCAAACAAGCCTTTGTATTTGGGGCTCAAAATCAACCATCAATAGTAAGATTTTCATAGGTGAGTGTAGGTTCATTGTTTTCCATCCACAGACTAAAAGCCTGGAGTGGGAGTGAAAGAACAATAACTAGGTAAGAAGGAAGGCAGAGGCTGTGGGAAGGACTCTGGATATGGTATGTTACTTGGTCCCTGAGATGCTTCGATGTCACTGCCTTGCACAAATGGCATAAGTCCTGGATGTTGGGTGCCATAGTTGAGGGTTCCGAGCAGCGCTTGTAACACTGTCTGAAGCTTATTTGCACCTGCTGCAGCTTCACTATTCTCAAAGTAAGTGGGGGCTGTTTGTGGACCTGACTGCATTGGAAAACAATGTGATGCGGTGCCTCCCTGAACCGCTTGACGGAGGCCCCCGAGATAATTGCGCCTGCTCCACACCTTGTCCCACAATCCGTTTGACCTGAAGACACGTCCTGCGGTGCCCTGGTCTGACCATCACATATACCTGCGCCAGGAGATGGCATGGGGTGCACTAGAAGGGAGAGGCGGCGCGAACGAGCCTCCCCCACCTCCCCAGGTGGAGGTTTCTCAGCTACACCCCAGCGCTTCACTCGACCAGCTGACTTGCGCCCGCTCTTGCGACACAGTGCCTCGCTCGGCCAGCTGAATTGCGCCTGCTCTTGCTATTACAACGTCTCACCCGCCATCCAACGGAATTGCACCCAATCTTGCGGTACAGCGACAGGCGGCTGCTACGGAGCTCACGAAATGGCGGTCGGCTCCACAGACTTGGGCCTGGCCTGCAAGGATGGCACTGGGCAACCGTGGAACTCTGACGCTTGACTGCTAGGGCATGGGCCCCATTCCCAAAAGAGTCCCCTCAGCCTTGAAGATTCTACAACAGTCACCGGGACCCCCGACTACCGCAGACTTCCGGTGGGGAGCGACTGCCATGATTGCTCGCGGAATGGCCACGACGTAGCCACGAGATGGTGGTGCTCTCATGCTGACGCCAGCTTCAGTCTGAAACATCCAGAAACACTGTAGACTACCAATTCGATCAGTTCCGGTGGAGCCCCAACGTGACCCGGTAGAGAAGAACTTGCCCTCCCCTCTTTGACTGATGGTTCTTGTTGCCTGTCCCTTCTGTTGTCATTTAACAGAACTTTTTGGACTGCTGAAAGGGGTTGTGTTCCGACCGCTGGTTGGTGGAGACATTTTGACTATATTCTGGACCTGCGTTGTCGCGTAATGCGTCATATGGCGCACCGCGTTAGCGCACCCGGAAGTGCTCCGGTGCGCGAGGCGCAGCTTCCCGGAAGCGATCCAGAGCGCGGCGCGCAGCGCGTAACGTAAGCATAACAGGTCATATGACTTGTTAATAAAACTTTTCATTGGTTCATTTTACTTTTGTTTTTCTAATGATGGAAGGCTTGGGCATATGACCTGAAAATAACACTTTTCATTGCTTTCGAACATTTTTTTTCCCAAATGATGAAAGCCCCACCTTTTTTTTCTCACTCTGACTTGTAAAGCAAAGGACCCAGATGCATTTACAGTTTATCACTAACAATGTTCCAGGCTAATGTATTTTCCCGGGAAATTTACAACTGTCCTGCAAGTAAAATATTCCTATTTCGAGAAAAAGGGCGTTTCTTTGTCCCATGAGGGAGCCGTTGAACAAAAGAGGCTCGGCCTGCTGTCTTAGTCGCTGATAGGCATGAATATCGGATTCTTATCGATCACTTTATGTTGCAGGAGTGGAAAACACAAAAGCCCTTGACCATTTATCTTTACTGCGTTCCTGCGTATTATACCTTTTAACCGTCATGTAATCGGGCTGCTTTATTTCACTTGCCTTTTACTGATTCGAAAACAGTGGCTATTATTCAAAACTTTACCAATCTAGGTACTACTACCATGTTTTGTTTTAAAAACCTTTATTGTGAAAATGTCAGTATACAAATACGGGCCTATAACCACGTGGGCCGGCCACGGAGCAAACTGGAATCGTATATGATGAGGGGATATTTACACTGTAGAAGAACGTAACGGGCGGGCCATTAGGTTGCAAGAACTAAGGTGTCTAACAGTTGCGGAATCGGTGGACGTACATTTTATAATTAAAGTACGACAGGGCCAGTTACAATAAAATTATCTAGATATACATTTGCGGGCAAGTACCATGGGTGACGTTAATTCGAACTTTCAATAGTACAGTAATCAATAACACATCAGAACTTAATATCAATAGGGATGTCCAAATGTTCAATCAGTACTCGTCCCCGCCCGCCATGTCCTTCAAAACTGCATACGTATCTCGTGATATCAAGGTTGGGCAACCAGTACACAACAAGGAGTTACGAGTCCCATTTATACCGGCGCCATTTTGGGCGAGGCCGGGCAGGTCCAGGATATAGTCAAAATGTCTCCACCAACCAGCGGTCGGACCAGAACCCCTTTCGGCAGTCCAAAAAGGTTCCGTTAAATGACAACAGAAGAGATAGGCAACAAGAACAATCAGTCAAAAGAGGGGACGCTTTCGGGAATGGGGCCCATGCCCTAGCAGGCAATCGTCCAAGTTCCAAGGTGTCCCAGGGCCATTTTAGTGGACCAGGCCCAAATCCAAAGAGCCGGCCGCCATTTTGAGAGTCCTGTGGCAGCCGCCTATCGCTGCACCGCAAGAGTGGGCGCAATTCAGCTGGATGGCGGGTGAGGCACTGTACCGCAAGAGCGGGCGGAACTCAGCTGGATGGCGGGTGAGGCACTGTGCCGCAAGAGCGGGCGGAACTCAGCTGGACGGCGAGTGAAACGCTAAGAGGCGCCCCACTGCAGATGAGGTGCCTCCACCTGGGGAGGCGGGAGAGGCCCGTTTGCGCCGCCCCCCCCCCCGGCACCCCACGCCGTCTTTCGGCGCAGCAATGTAGGATGGCCACATCAGTGCAACAACTTGCTGGACACCACCTCGGTGCCATCCGGATCTCGGCGCGTTGTGCTGCCTTCGGCCTACTGTAGCAGCAAGTGCGGGCGCAACTCAGCTGGACGGCGAGTGAAACGCTAAGGGGCGCCCCACTGCAGATGAGGTGCCTCCACCTGGGGAGGCGGGAGAGGCCCGTTTGTGCCGCCTCCCCCCCCCCCCCCCCCGGGCACCCCACGCCGTCTTTCGGCGCAGCAATGTAGGATGGCCACACCAGTGCAACAACTTGCTGGACACCACCTCGGTGCCATCCGGATCTCGGCGCATTGTGCTGCCTTCGGCCTACTGTAGCAGCAAGTGCGGGCGCAACTCAGCTGGACGGCGAGTGAAACGCTAAGGGGCGCCCCACTGCAGATGAGGTTCCTCCACCTGGGGAGGCGGGAGAGGCCCGTTTGTGCCGCCTCCCCCCCCCCCCCCCCCGGGCACCCCACGCCGTCTTTCGGCGCAGCATTGTAGGATGGCCACACCAGTGCGGCAACTTGCTGGACACCACCTCGGTGCCATCCGGATCTCGGCGCGTTGTGCTGCCTTCGGCCTATTCGCACATCGGTCCGCTACTGACATCGCCTCACAGGCCAACGGATTTTGTAGGCTTTTTATAGCCCAAAGTCGCATAACAGGTCATGTGACTTGTTTATAAAACTTTTCATTGGTTCATTTTACTTTTGGTTTCCTAATGATGGAAGGCTTGATCATATGACCTAAAAATAACACTTTTCATTGGATTGAAACATTTTTTTTTCCCAAATGATGAAAGCCCCACCTTTTTTTTTTCTCACTCAGCAATCCAAAAAGGTTCCGTTAGATGACAACAGAGGGGACAGGCAACAAGAACCATCAGTCAAAAGAGGAGAGGGCAAGTTCTTCCCTACCGGGTCACGTTGGGGCTCCACCGGAAGTCATCGAATTGGTAGTCTACAGTGTTTCTGGATGTTTCAGACTGAAGCTGGCGTCAGCATGAGAGCACCACCATCTCGTAGCTCCGTCGTGGCCATTCCGCAAGCAATCATGGCAGCCGTTCCCCACCGGAAGCCTGCGGGAGTCGGGGGCCCCGATGACTTTTGTAGAATCTTCAAGGCTGAGGGGACGCTTTCGAGAATGGGGCCCAAGCCCTAGCAGGCAAATGTCCGAGTTCAAATGTGTCCCAGGGCCATTTTAGTGGACCAGGCCCAAATCCAAAGAGCCGGCCGCCATTTTAAGAGTCCTGTGGCAGCCGCCTATCGCTGCACCGCAAGAGTGGAAGCAACTCAGCTGAATGGCGGGTGAGGCACTGTGCCGCAAGAGTGGGCGCAACTCAGCTGAATGGCGGATGAGGCACAGTGCCGCAAAAGCGGGCGCTAAACAGCTGAATGGCGACTGAAACGCTAAAGGGCGCCCCACTGCAGCAGAGGAGCCTCCACCTGGGGAGGCGGGGGAGGCCCATTCGTTCCGCCTCCCCCACCCCGGGGTGCCCCACGCCGTTTTTCGGCGCAGCATTGTAGGACGGCCAGACCAGTGCGGCAACTTACTGGACACCACCTGGGTGCCGTCCGGATCTCGGCGCGTTGTGCTGCCTTCGGCCTATTCGCACAGCGGACCGCTACTGACGCCACCTCACAGGCCGACGGATTTTGCCGACTAAAAGACAGACCAAAGCAGCCCATTGTTGCTTTGAGATGGATGTTGCAGCAGGCTGCCATGTAAATAGTTGTTTCATTTTTTTTTTTTAACGTGTTTACTTTGTTGGAGCGTTGTATATATTTATAAGTTATTAAAGTGTTATAATCCTACTACTTTGTTGGAGTGCTATATATTTTTAATGTGACACATAATTGTGAAGACTTTGATGTACAAAAAGGCATCCCTGGAATCTTCCGCTTCAGGCTTGGTCCCACACACCCTTACAGTGAGAATCCCCTCCCCAATCACAATACAGGATCGTTATCAGATAGTAGGAACGCGTGTGGTGTGACGGATCTAATGGGGTGGGGGCCTTGATCTACTGTAACTCCTTTGAAGAGGGGTGATTCTTTACAGTTGGGGCCATAAACTACATCCGCAGGGCTAGGTGATAGCCTGGGACCGGCCTGGACAATCAGACACAGAGGAAGAGGAGTGTCAGAGGGTGCGGTAGTGAATAGGGTGAAAGGGAGGTGTCGGGCGGGCACAGGGTGTGATTCTCAGGGAAGAGAAGCGCAGATGGGGGGAGGTTTATGGCCCATGCATGAGAGAGAGAGCGGGGGTGACCAGTGCGTGGGGGAGATGCTTGCGAGGGTGGGGAGCCATGCTGAGGATCGGCGGCGTGCAGAGAGTGGGTCTGGTCAAGGCATCTAAAATGGCTGCCGTGCACGACAAAAGTGTGGCATTGGAAAAAAGGCAAGATGGCGCAGACAATGTTTATCAATACGGATTAATTTATAACAATTATTTTTAACAATATATTTACTCGCAGTGACAAAATGGCGGTCAACACTTCCTGATTTCCTTCGAATCGAACGTTAACAGATGTCACGCAGCCAAAAAAAAAACGCTCACGCGCAGCAGCTGGAAGACATGTATCAACATATATGAGCATCCTCAGCCACCCTCAGAAAACATAGGGGGTCAGGATACGTCTCCCGTACCCACTTATACCCATTTCTCACATTGTTTTTCCTCCATCTTGTAATTTAATTAAAACGAAACACAAAATGGCGAATTCCCGTTTCGCGACCCGGTTTGCGAACCGGGAAGCGCTTCTACCGCGAAAAATCAAATTTTTTTTATTTGCCCCACGGGACCCTTTAATAACCCCAACATCATTCCTAGGGGGTCAAGAGGGGTCTACCTTGCCCCCTTTCATTAAATTCCCCCTTCGTTTTTCTCCTCCTCTTGTCTCTCGATCCTACCGAGAGACAAGATGGCGGACGTTCCGGACTGTTTAGAATGTTGACAGACACCGGAGAGCCAATCAGCTTCGCTTCGCAAAGTTCCGTAACGCGAAAAGTACGCGAACCGGAGCGCTACCCGGGACGCTGTCACAGATATATCTGTTTTTTAAAACGTTATTTTCTCAAAATCCACTGGAGCACATATATTGAGACCTAGCAAAGGCACATCGGGCTAACAGTCCCTACAATTTTGCCAAGTTTCGTGCAAATCCATTCAGCCGTTCGAGCTAAAAGTGAGGCCAAACGCCCTATGGAAAAATGAATGGGAAAAACGCGTTTTGGGACCCCCCTTTTTTCTCGGCCCCCCCTTGACGGAACCCCCCCAAATTTTCAGGGGCTGCTCAGAAACAAAATGTGCCATTTTCCTGAAAATTTCAGCCGATTCCGTCCACAAACGCCAAAGTTATTAGACATAGAATTTTCAAAAGTCCCATAGAGAAAAAATCCTAACTATATATACCTACTGGCGACCGCCAGTAGGTAATATATATTCATATACACACATATATATAGGGAGAGGAGCGGACCTTGGCTAAACATCCAACAGGCAGCAGGGAGGAACTTACCATGCTTGTCATTCTGGTGTTGGGCGCTGATGAAGGCATACGCCGAAATGCATTTGCCGCCACTGGAGCTGTGCTGAGTCATTAAAGCCTCTCTGAATTGTTCCCCTTCAGGCTTCTGCTTCTTCTTTGGAGGGAGGTCTCTGGAGTTATATATATATATATATACACATATATAAACAAAATTATATTATATATGTACATTACATATATTTTTAAACACAAAATTAAATGCATTTATATGTTACAATAAGTTAATCTAATTTAATATTAGTTACTATGGTTTTTTTTATTTCGAGTTCCTTCCTCCATTTCGTTCTATGGGAAAATGTTGCTGTACCAGTGGTTGACTATGTGTGGTGCTTATTTACTCTAGCACTGTGCGGGAGTACATTTACAACTGTTTAGAGTCCTTTTTTGGGTGTAGTAATTCTAAAAGTATAGTTTGTGACTAGAAATGGGCTTACTTATTTGTTGGTGGGTGTATGTACTTCCCTAAAGCACTCCGTAACTTCCCTTTGAGCCCTTCTTCCTCCCCATACCCTTCCACTTTAATAGAAATTATTCCCCATTTTCCAGCCATTTTCCAGCCACATCTTCCTATCCTTCCCATTAGGGGCCCATTAGGATGGCGGGAGGAGCGGTGCTGGGACCGGCCGCCAGTGGTGCGGCGGTCCCGCACCGGCGATTAGGATGCCACCACCACCGTGGCGGTGACATTCTCCATTCCCAGCATTGTGGCGAGTGATGCTCCTAGCACCGCCCGCCACAATGCTGGGAATGCGTTGTCATGCACAAGGTGACAGGCACCGCGAGGTGCCTCTCACCATGTCCATGACAATGCCATGTGCACCCCCTCAGAAAATTTTGCATGCCGAAAGGAATGTTCCTGCTCCAATGCTAATATGGATGGCGGTGTCTAGCAGACACCGGCACCATATTAAACCCTTTTCTGCCTGGTCGACCTGGCGGAAAAGTGGCGGATGGTATGGGTGGCGGGCGGGGTAGGATGTAGGGCGGATCGCCACCGCCATGCGGGCGGTGGCGATCCGCCCTACATCCTAATGGACCCTTTAGTTTCTTAAACTTATATCTAGTTGTGTGGACATCTCCGTCAGGGGATATCTCTGCACATAAAAGATAGGAGAGGTGGAGGCGTATGTATGTTTGTACCGCTGTATGCAGGTTTGTGAGTAGCATTTCGTAGTACTGCTAACATACTACAAAATGCAGTTTGTGAATAGGTCCTATTATGTGGCGCTTGGCAGCCATGCTAGTGAAAACATTATTTTTAGTCAAGTAAACCAATGGAAAGCCTTATAGTGCTAGCCGAGAAAGCACAATTTCAAACAGACCAGAGTAAAACTCAGAGGTTTGCGGACTTCCTTCAGGCTTACCTGTGTCCAGGAGTTTTTTTGTGGCTCTAAAGTTGACCACCAACTGGCATGTAAGCAATTTTCTATTGTAAGGATATGAAGACCCAGGCGACTGTCCCAACCTTCATCTCCTACCTGCTTCTTTCACAGGTGCCTCTTGGCCATACACTTCCCACAATGCAATCTGGTGCTAGAAGCGATGCACACTTTCACTGCTGGGGCTGCTGCACACCACACAGTTCATCTGAACTCTATGCTATGGTCTCTGTTGACATCCAGGCCTGCTGCATACAAGAGCTCATTCCTTGTAAGCAACCAAGCCGCAGGTGAATTGTGAGTAGAGAGAAACAGTCTATACAATGCAGGCTAAGCCACGCATGCCGTTTCCTCGCAAGTGCAACCACACTTGCCTTAACCACGCATATGCGTAGTTAAGGCATATGCCCAGTCTAGATGCTGGAATGGGTGGGCTCAGGAACAGGAAGAATCGGGAGAGGATGCAGTGAGCTAAGGGGGACTAGGGCCGGGTATTGGGGGTAGTTTTTAAGGGTTGGGTGTAGTTTGTAGAGCTGGGGGTAGGGGTTGTTTTCAGGTCTCAGGGGGGCGGGGGGGGAGGGTGGGGGGGGGGGGGGTCAGGGACGTTCTTAGGGTTCGCCAAGCAAGGTCCTCCCTGTACCGGAAACAAGCATCCTCGGACCGGTTTCTGGGTATTACCCTTTATCAGCCAGGCTAGCTTGAATCCAGTGGCACAGTGAGCAAGGGACCAACATCTGGGCTTACCCATCCCACTTAGGGTGAAAAGTGCTATGCAAACAAATGATGGACGAAATGCTGCATAAATCATACATTCACCCCCAGTCAAGAGATCTGGGTTAAATCCATTGTTCTTTTGCTCAATATGCCACCCCAGATTAGACCCAGCCATATGCAAATCAGTCATGATCCTGTGCCTCATGGTAACAGTCCAGACCGAACTGCCAAGCCAGGTCTTCCCTGGACCGGAAACAAACATCCTAGGACCCGTTTCTGGGTATTACCCATCATCAGCCAGGCTAGCTTAAATCCAGTGGCACAGTGAGCAAGGGACTGATTTGCATATGGCTGGGCCCAAACTGGAATGGCATGGTGAGCAAAAAAATGACGGATTTAGGCCCAGATTTCTGTACTGGGGTGAATATATGACATTGTTCTGCATTCTGTCCATCGATTGTTCTTTTTGCATTTGTCACCCTGAGTGGGACGGGTATGCTGAGACGTGAGTCCCGTGCTCTACATGCCACTAGAGTCAAACTAACCTGGCTGATGAGGGCTTAAATCCTGAAACCGATCCTAGGATGCTTGTTTCCAGTCCAGGGAGGACCTGGCCTGGCAGTTCGGGCTGGACTGTTCCTATTGGGCGCAGGGGCAAGACTGATTTGCATATGGCTGGGTCCAAACTGGAATGGCATGGTGAACAAATAAACGATAGATTTAGGCCCAGATCTCTCTACTGGGGTGAATGTATGACATTTTTTTGCATTCTGTCCATCATTTGTTCTTTTTGCTCTATTCTAAATTGGAGCAGTGTTGGGACAACCTTATGGATACAGGGCTGTTGTTCCAGATCCTTCAATGTTTAGCTTTTTTGATTTGCTCATGGACAAATCAAACAAGATAGAAGTAGCAGTAGCTCAGCAAAACAAGGGGACATCTGGGCATGACCAAAGCATAAGGATCAGCACTGCTCCGGGTGGCCACTTGGCCAACAACTAGAGGTAGAGGACGAGAATTGTTCTGTGCAGTTTGAAAGGCGATTAATGCCAGTCATTTAACATCATTAAATATGTCACAGGGTGCCAGTATCAGGTGGTGCCGGACATAATTTTACCGCCTCTTAACCAACTGAGGCCACACTACAGTACGCTCGTGCAACAGCTCACTTGTCATACACTACTCGACTCAAGATTGGGCCGATATAACGATTGTGGAATTTTATTGGCCATTGTCTACTGGGAATATGAACTGTGCACTCTCATTGACAACTCTTTTATCCATATGAGGGACATGTTTAGCCTGTGCTGAATTCAAGCTGACAATTTTGTTCTGCCACTTCCCACATCATTTTACTGCGCTTGATCCCATTGGATGTTTTGGATCCTTGTTACTTACTTTGACTAAGGAGTCTTATGGCTATGGTCACAATCGTATGACTAGGGGACACATGCGCCGTGATACTTCATCTCCATTAGCCTTGAAAAAGTCTGAGTACTTATTGTTAGTACGGACGAAACACGTGTCGGCTGTCTTTTTATCAACTGCAAATTTTTATGGATCTCCAAATAAAGAAAATGATGATACAAACATGAATTCTATCTATTGATCTGTTCTGTCCTGACATTACAAGCTACAAATTGTTTTCAGTCCTAATACTGTTATGACTATATAACCTATTAGTCTCATATGTACATGCATTCTAGGATTGTGCTCTTTCCGACCTCTTTTGTCTGGTTGTATACTTGTCAATCTTTTGTTTGACATTTTGATCCCTCTTGGTAGTGGAGGTTAGTGGTCTATGAAGCACTACGTCTTTAACATCTAAAAGATTGTGTTGATTTATCCAGCATTTTTGTCCACTATACTATTATCAGTGTATGTGCGTTTTTTTTTCTCCAATTTTGGATACACCACTACCGATCCCTCTATGCATCATTAAATATGTGTACTCTGTTTTTTTATTATTATTTTATTTTTAAACCGCACCATTACTGACCTGGCTTCAAAGTTTTAACACCAAAAAAAAAAACTGGTTCTAGGCAGGGGCAAGTAAGTTACCGAAAGCAACATCGTACCGCCTGGGACTCCTGGTTGGTGAAGTGCATAACAAAAGGTGATTTGTTTTGTACAAAAAAAAACATGCTGGGCTGTATGGCTGCATAAGAGAAAAGAGTTTATATTCTCTCAGTATAATAGAAAATTAAATGCATCATACCCAGATATTTTAATTGAACTCATTGTTCCATAGAAAAGTAAATTCGGGCTCCAAAACATCATAATATTTTCTAAGGTTCTGTTCCATCCAAACCATGAAGTTACAGTCTGATCGACACAAGAAAGCAAGTACTCCTACATACATACAGATTATGGCAAAGGTGTATGCTAGGAAGAGAACCGGCTGCAGACACCGAGGAGAGAAATGGGGGGGTTTCACTAATAGGGCAGACTAGACCAACTCAATTGCATAGCACAAAGATAGGACAGCACAGTTATCCGAACTTTACATGTAGAAGACAAAACTAAGCTACCTTCTGGGAGGCCTAAAAAGCCGGTAAGCTACTTAATGAAAACTATGGCACATCCCTCGATTTGATGGAAAAGTTTTGTTTGGAATGACCTGCGTGGCTCAGAGAGTTCACCTGCCCCATAGCGGCTTACGTTGTGTTTGGGTCTGAATAAATCATTGTTCGGGTCAGTTGAACACCTGGACCATATGGACCTATGTTGTGTTGGCTCTAGATAAATGTATGTTCAGACAAGGGGAAGCACCTTCCACATAGAGACATATGTTGTGCGTGCGTCAGTGTCAGGGTCTGGTAGAGCACCTGCTCTATCGGGACAATGTCGTGTTTGGATACAACTTTATTCGGGTTAGAGAGAACATCTACCCACCATCTGGACTCCATTGGGTCTCGATAAGCATAATTGTTACAAAGACGCCTGGAACAGGTAAGTGAAGAATAAGTAGCCTTTAATACGACCTCCACTGAGGAACCTCTAACACGTCACGCACAAGCCAGCGACCAAGCACTCTGCCAGTCAGAATTATAACAATAATATAGCATATTGACTGATTGATTGACAGGTGGCAACCCTATTGACTTAATAGTTGAGCATCGACCAATGTTTCGATGTTTTTTTTGCCATCTGTGGC
Organism: Lissotriton vulgaris; assembly: GCF_964263255.1. Taxonomy (NCBI): domain Eukaryota; kingdom Metazoa; phylum Chordata; class Amphibia; order Caudata; family Salamandridae; genus Lissotriton; species Lissotriton vulgaris. Next base: position 122,933 of record NW_028251782.1, on the reverse strand, counting down.
ACAAATGGAGTTGAAATATCGACATAGAAATGCACCGCTTTTTGAGGTTCTTGGGTACTTCCATAAACATGAGGTCCACAGGACCCACGGAAGCTCAGACGCTTTAAACCACACACAGACGTAATTGCATTGGTTGGTCGCAGCCCGCATGCGCTGGTCACGCAAACAGTGCTCAGGTTCACACAATCAGTGCTGAAATACTGAGACTTTTTTCCTCCACTGCCAACTGGGAAAAAATGATCTCTTCAAAGCATCCCTTTGATGTTCCATGAGTCGATTCCCCATGGAGAGTTCTTCAGTATCAGTTACTCGTACTCTTTGGAAGCAGACCCAACTGGCAATTAAAAAGAGTAAATAGGCAAAAACGGCATCAAATATTTATGAGGGACCCCTAGGAGAGAATTAATCCTATTTTTAATAGCGGCAGAAATCTGACGGCATGTCTCATCCTAATTACACTTTCAGAATGGGGTGAGACATCAGTAAATGCTGTTGGCTGCCTAGTTCAGTGCTACGTAGCCAAGAATGAGTGATAAATCCAAGAAAATAATATGTAAGTGAGAAATTCTAAATCAGCATCAAACAAGGTAGATTTATTAAACCACACTCGTTACTTCCTCAGTAAATTAACAAAGGGAACCATGTTTCGTTTACAGCCCGACAAGATTACAGGTAAACATACAGTCTCAGTCATGGAGAAACAATATATAATAATTTATAAAACTAGAACGACCAGACATGTTTAGATCTCCCCTACTAGTCAGCACATGCACGGTCTGTTATGATAAGTATTGTCAGCTAACATTGGGCATATACCCCCTCCTTTGCTTACAATTGGTTGGCTTCATTGTCACTAATTTGTGCTGGCTTTACTTCCTCTTACTGTGTTTGTCCCTCCCTCGGAGCATGAATGCATTACTTGTGTCCTTCCACTGCTAACTTTACAGGCGCTATTTTTCTTGTTTAAGCGGTCCACAAAAGTGAACGTGTTTTTTCAGCTGTCTCCCTCATGCACTTCCCCCTTCCCTGGCAGAGTGCTTCTCCCCGCAATCTGTGATGCAGTCGCTCTCATGTACTCCCCCCGGGTTGCGTTGTCGTTTGTCTGCTTCTCCTCTCCACATTTATTTAATTTAATTTATTTATTTTATGAGTTTTACATAGCACTGGCTAGACCCTAATGTATAAGAGCGCTTTACATTAAGCACTCCCTCTTCTCCGAATGGTTGCTGCTACTTCCTTTTCTTCTAGTTTGCTTCCCTCCCTGCACTACCCCAACTGTGTTGCTTCCGACTATCTGCACCCCCTGTGTTGCTGTCGCTCTTCTTCCCACCTCAGTTGCTCCAGTGCCATTTGTAACCCGCTCTCAAATCCTCCATGATTCTATTCCTTATTCTGTGTTGTTTCCCCATACCCACCGGCACGAAAATTTTTTCTTTTTAGTTACTGATCTACCTCGGATCAGCAAACAAAAAGAAAGAAAAAGCACTTATGTCATTCTGCTTAGTATCGGAGATGACTTGTGTTTTCATTATTGTATTAACCCTTTCACTGCGGTGACTATTCCGCCACAGTGCTAGGTGGCGGGGGGGCTGCGTGGCGCTCCCGCGCTGGTGACGTAACCGCTCTGTCACGCCCCTCGGGTGAGCTGTGCTTGTGACGGAATGGTTCTGTCACAACCCCACCCGCTCAATAGAACGCGCCGCGCAGGCGCGAAATCAGCACCGCGCAGGCGCGGCAAGCGGGCCATGACAGAACCGTTCCGTCACCAGCACAGCCCACCCGGGGGGTGTGACGGAACGGTTCCATCACAAGCGTGGGAGGGGGTAAAAACTGCATTTTCTTCAGAAGATTACTCAAGAGTTGGCTCTTGCCCACATAACCACCATACTCAAACATAAATATGCAGCATATCCCTCTGTATAGAAGCATTTATTTGGACTATAAATGTGTACCTACATATGTGTATTGCTTTGTATAACATGTATAATTATGCTTATAAATAAATAGATAATCGTTAGTTCCGCTAAACAAATGTACATATTACTTATGGTTCTATTAAATGTTTCACATGTGTATAGATGACTGCATGATTAAGGATCTTTCATATTTTAGGAGTTGGCCTAACGGCTAGGGCGGTCGACCTCGAATCTGGGTTTAAGTCTCGGCAATGACGCTGAACATCCTGTGATTCTGAGCAAATAACTTAATCTCATCATGCCTAACAAAAATAAATGTGTCCTCATGTAATGCAACTGGTGCTATGTAAAGCGCTCTGATCCTCGATTTGGGTCAAGTTTGCGCTATAAAAAACTCGGTAAAAAAAAGAAAATTTATCTACAATTGCTTCACTATTGAATTACAAATAAATAAATATAAAATTAAATACATTATCTTAAAAGTACAGCAACACTGGAAAGTCTGAGTTTATTAAATACAACTTACATCTATATATATTACCTCCCTTATACATATATACCTTTCATGCACTTCTGTATCTTTATATTTATTACTTTACTTGTAATTCAGCATCTCCAATGCACTACCCTGTATCTCACTCACCCTACACCTCTCTCAATATATCCTCTACCTCCACTCTGGCTCATCTGAAACCTCATTCTACTACTCTTCCCAATGCACTACCCTATTTTTCACCCAATACTTCTCTCAATATATCCTCTACCTCCACTCTCTGACTCATCCCAAATCCTATTCTACTACTGTGATAACCCTTTCTAGCAGCCGCGGCTCGTGTCACGGAAAAGAGCCGGTAAGTTTCTTTTTTTATTTTTTAACATTGATACCCCTTTCCAACCCCCAAAATAAAAAAGAAACTTACCTGCTGCCCTGCATCGGGTCGCGCTCTACTTCTCCTCTCTTCTTCTGAAGGCACAGGCTCCCAGCCTGCCCTGCAGCAATCCTGAAGCTGCTCTCGATTTGTGCTCCCAGAAAGACTGAGTCAGCTTTGCTAGGTTGGAGAGAACTTTCCCTGCGCATGATGGTTTGGCCGGCCTGAATCGGCTGGACAAACTGTCATGTGCAGTGAAGGGAGTGCACATACCACTCCCCTCAGTGCCTGTTGTCACTATGGCCCCGCCCTCAAGACACAGAAAATAAAATAATAATAAAACAGGTTTTAAACCCGTTTTATTTTTCATGATTTGGAGGATGCTGGTAAGGGTGGGCGACATTTCTATGCCACAGCGGAGGGGCCGCCCGTTTCGAGACTCTTCCCTCCTCTACCCCTCCTTGCATAATCTCATACCTCGTTTACTATTCAGATCTCCCAAACAAGCCTTTCTAAACCCTTCTCTCAGACTCTCCACCTCCCCTCATCTCAAACGTCCTCCTACTGCTATGAGCTCCAAAAAAAACAACATAAAAAACCCTCTAGACCTTCCCTCCTCTATTTCTCCACTATCCTTTTCAACCCAACTAAGACTAACATGTTCTCTGCTCAAATTAATTTCATATATATCTAATCTAATTCCCCACTAATCTGGTTTTGGGTTCTGGAGTGGCGTCCTACCGTCCAAAAATCAATTTGACGCCTCATCTGGGGTAGCAAGCGCTATATAAATGCAAACCCTTCCCTCTTCTATCCCTCCACCATCCTTTTTCAATCCAAATAAAAAAAACTCACATGTCCACCCTGCAAACTAATTTCATATCTCACAATACTAATTCACCACTAATCCTTTTTGGGTTTCGGAGTAGCGTGCTACTCGCCAAAACAACGCTTCGACACCTTGTCAGGGGTAGCAAGCACTATATAAATACAATTACAATACAATAAAAAAAAACACAAGCACTGCAATGAGAGGTCTTAAAGGCGGGTTTTCTTTAACAAAATCTTAGGAAGTTTCTGTTATACTAATGCATTCTGAATAAACTCCTGTGTCATACCTACTTGATATACATGTACCTAACACCCTCCATATATATCTGTACTAAGTATTGGGGTAATATGCGAGGCAGTACCACACACCAAAGCCCTAGATTCACTACACACAGTATGACTTAGTAATTGGGTTTCACCCTGTAGTTGGAAGTGATACTACAAGGAACTACGAATCGATTACCTTTTGCAAGCCAATGCTTTGTAAGGAAATTAAAGTGAATGCATATAAACAATTGTTTTGCATGTTTGAAATTGCATTGGAATTTAAAAGACAAACCCACAACTAAAAAAGAGAGCTAATGGATTTTTATTTTCTTTCAGCCTAAAGCACAGAAAAGGAAACAAACGTGGGCTGGTGGGTGATGAGGGGCAATCAATATCCAGGTTAGAAAACAAAATAGACAAGCTGAATAAAAAGGTTACAACAAGTGAACAGATCTCCCTTCCTCATTCAGAACAGCTCTGGATGAGAGGAGGATGCTTAAGTAAACAGGTGAACCGCAAGGAGTCCATATTTTAGCAGCATTGAGAAACCCGAGTCTTCTTTCCAAATGTTCCTGATTGCTGAAAGGGATTTCACAGTGTGGCTCTCTCAGACCGAAAATTGAAGCTGCCCTGTGAGCGAGGGCGAAAAATAATCATAAAAGGTGAAAATCCTATCAAAGGAAGAAAAAAGGAGATTAACTGAATAGGCTGAAGAGAAATCTGCTCATAGAAATAGCAGCAGACGAGTGAAAACTGTTCACTAAAGGGTGACACAGGAAATCAAACAGTGGAGTCTGAGTGGGGTATACTTACCGTGGTGTTTGTGAGGTTGACTCCAGGTTGATATTTTTACACTTGCCTTAAGTCACCTGGAGACAATCATAGCGTAAATCAGTAGTGGTTCTACAAAAGGTAGGCTAAACAGGGCTTTAGGCTACATATACTGTCTGAAAGACAAATGTAAAGAGCTAGGTCAGAGTCTTCCATCTGTATGTCTTCAGTTGCCTAATTTGAAGAGTCGATAAAGAAAATAACTTTTTACACCATCTACAATTGTGGACAATATTCAATATCTTAACTGAGCACAGAGTACTTATTCTTCAGTGATGCCTTTGCTCACTTTATAGAATGAAATTTGAATAGAGTGGGCTTATTCAAGAGGTAAAAAAGAGACTACTAACTTTAAGAGGTACTCCGATAGAGGGTAGGTTAATTAATAATCGGATATATCCTTGTTGTAGGAGTTAAAGGATTCAGGTCGACTTAGCCTCAGGCAAGCTAAGAGTAAAACTCCATCTGCAGCACTCACCTTGTAGCACCAAATAGTAAAATGGAAAAGACCTGTTTATGTTGTGGAGCTGACGTAAGTTTGAGGTGTCTGTGCTGTTAAATTTGGGACCTAGTAGACAGCTTGTTATATTTTAGCCTCCCAACATATGTTAATCATCAGTCAATCAAGTTTCTTGTGAAGCACGACTACTCACCCGTTAGAGTCTCAAGGCGCTAAGAGGGAGGGTAGGGGGGTACGTAGCACATTGGGGGGAGTTAAGGGTCCTGCTGCACACATGCTGTGTTCTCAAGGTCTTGGGTGTCAATCAAGCGTTGGTGTCTGCGTGAGAACTACCTTCTTGTTTAGGCAACATTTTGAAAAGGAAGGATAGGATCATGTGGAAGTCCAGCAAGAAAGATCTCGCTTTTACATACGAAGAGAATGGGATATTCGTTTGCTGGATCTGGCCCAAGAAGCAAAGAATCGGAAGATGGTAACGACACCATGCCATAATAAGAATTTTTGGTTTGGGGGGCTGCAAGTGTTGTTCTACAGATGGTAGAGCACAGAGAGAAATAGAAGAACATTTTTTATGGGACCCCAAACATGTTCTTTGGTAGAGGATTATGCGAGGTCAGAGGAGCTACAGAGGAGCTACAAAATGTTCTGTGGAAGCATACTTGTCAATGGAAAAGTCTTTCCCAGCTATGGGTCAGGGGAAGAGGAAAGTGGGCACAGAAGAGGAGAGGAGGAACTTTGAACAGTGTGCTTGAAAGGAAAATGTATTAGATTGGATGCCTCCCCCCCAGAACTGGATTATCTACTCTTGAGCTGTTTTCTGGTTTTATTTACGTGAAATGACTATGTAATACTGAAGATGTAGCATACATTGAGGGCAGTATAAAAGTCACTATTGTGGAGGTGCAGTCGAGGATAAAAATAAAAATATGGGCAATCAGGGAGGCGAAAGAACAAGTAGGATAAATTGACACATTCGAATCAAGGAGGAGGCAGCTTTTACTGTTATGCTATGAAACAAGGTAAGAGTCCCTATGCAGCACCACCTCTTCTTCAGGAATTATATACACCTTCAGGCTCTTTCAGATTTATTTTCAAATTGCTCTGATTGCCTCACCATGTTCCTCAGATCTCTTGCCGAAAGTACTTACAAAAGAGTAAAGATACACAGCCTGGGCTGCTCACTTTAAACAAAAGACTCCTTGCACTTTTCAGAAGCAAAGCTCGAGTCAGAAGATCTTTTAGCCACAAATATATGGACCATCTGCGGAAACTAAGGTAGGTTTTTGAGATCATTCAGCATCGTATTGCCATGGCCAAAAGGCCTTTCTCATTGAAGTGAAAAGCCTTTGAGGGTTTCTAGAGTCAAGCACACGGACATAAAACTCTATTATTGGAGCCCACAAAGAAAACCCAGGCCATGGAAGAGGGGCCTAGAGGTAGAGCACAGAAGAGGACATTTTCCAGGGACTCCTCATGTAAATCTCTAGTCTTTGGGCACCTGCCCTTTGTAGAGTAGAAAGAATAAAAGTAAAAGCTGCAACCCAAAAGGACACTAGAGAATGTGTGCATTTATTTGGCAGCATCAGAGGCAGAACGAAGAGACCTGGAGATAGCTGTGGTGGGGATATTGGGCAAAAGCAGAAGGCTCTTGGAGGCCCCTTGGTTATGGAGACCTAGGAAAAATTACAGACATGGTGAGTGCCAGCATTCACTGATCTGGGCTGCATATTGCTACAAGAGATTTACAATACTGAGGAGATGGCAGGGAAGGTTTGAATCAAAAAAGAGAAAATTGAAAGAAGAGGAGAGTCAGAGATTACCTGATGCCAGTGAACACAGAGTTCAGAGGCTGGAATAAACTTTTGAGAAGGCCTGGGCAGAGGATCTTGGCATGCCGAAAGTTCAAAATAACAAGACAAAGACGGTCCTTACTCCTGGTTATTATGCTTTTAATCTTACCACTCTTTTTTTTCTATCAGTTACATAAGGAGCGGATTATTAATGTACAGGCTGGCACAGATGATACAAGATCAGCACTGTTGTGCTTAGGTAGATAGTTATGCATAGACCATGATCATTTGACAAATATCATTAAACATTCAGAAGGTTGCTCAAGATGCACCACTTTACTGTTATGACCAGAAAACAGCCACTATATGAGGCCAGAGGGAGCCCCCAAAAGCATAAGAAGGTGTGGGGGATGTGGGCAGAATGCATGGGTATTACTACTACAAGGATCGATCTCTACAGTCCTAACTGCCACAGTAGGCACCTCGAAGTGGAGAGCCTCAGCTGCCCTACGCAACACCACTGCATAGGACGCTCCCTCTTCTGTAGCCACGGTAGGAGTAGACAACATGCCAAGGTCTGGTGAGGTATCCAAACCACTGGCTTCCCCAAGTTCCTCTCTCCAGTCCTGCTCATACACCAACTGGTCTGTTAAAGGGTCTCCAAATCCCTCCCTGTCCTCCTCTGGGTGCCAGTCTGGTCTCAAAGAGCCAGGGTAGACCAGGGGCACAAAAGTACTCGTTGGAGTCGGATCCGGTCCGACTCTGTGTCTACCTCGAGGTGGCCAGGGTCAGACTAATTTGCATATAGCCAAGTTCTGAGCTGGGATGGTGCAGTGAGCTAAAAAACGGTGATGGATCAAGCCCTGATCTTTGGACTGGGTAAGAGTGGTCTGCTTAATTCAGACACTTTGTTCATCACACCCCCTTTTCTGAATCATTTTTGTCCACCATAAGCGTGGAAGGGTATACTCAGATGTGAGTCCCTTGCTCATTGCACCATCAGGATTCAAGCAAGCCGGGCCGAAGACGGCTGAAATGCCAGAAACCGGTCTCCGGAAACTTGTTTCCTTCCCAGTATAAGAATTGGCTTGGTAGTTTGGTCTGCCCTGTTCCCATGATGCACTGGGCCAGGGTCAGACTAATTTGCATATAGCCAAGTTCTGAGCTGAGATGGTGCAGTGAGCTAAAAAACGGTGATGGATCAAGCCCTGATCTTTGGACTGGGTAAGAGTGGTCTGCTTAATTCAGACACTTTGTTCATCACCACCCCCTTTTCTGAATCACATACCTCGAGGTGGAGGCAGGGGCCGATGTCAGCTGGGGATACAGCCGATGCTGGTGGCGAACATGGTGCCGGTGGAATCGGCGCGGGGGGAGGCGTTACGAGGTCGACCGGTGCCGATCCGGATCCAGGCCTGGATCCAGGGGGACCCTGCGGCACCAAGGCCGAAGCCGCCAACACCGAAGGCCCAGGGCAACCAGCCGAGTCTGCGGGGCCCGAAGGCGCGCCAGCGAAGTCAGGCTGCCCAAAAATGGCATGCATTGCTCCGTAGAAACTCCGAAGCAGGGGAAGGGTCGCAACGGGTCCTGGAAAGGGAGGGAAACCCGAACTCGACCCAACAGTCTGCTAATGCGGAGCTGAGGGAGGGGGGAAACATCCTTTACAATGCAACTTTTACCACGCAGTGCTTTCACATCGCATCTTTTACAACGCAAACCATTACAACGCATTGCGCTGGGGGGCGCTCTAGGAAAGGGAATAGATTTAATTTACTATCCAACACCTTCCCTACTATCCACGGGGACTGGAGTTGGAATAGTAAATTAAACTATTCACTAGCCAGCACCCCTCAACACTATGCGTTGTAAAGGCATGCGTTGTAAAATGTGCGATGTAAAAGCATGCGTTGTAATGTCATACATCCAGGGAGGGGCACCACCCGCATCACTCATCGCGTCAGTCGACAGACGGGGAGAAGTCAAAGAGCGACGATGCTTCTTCGACTTCTTTTTGTGCTTCAACTTACCTGACCCGAGTGCAAAGACTTCGACAAAGAATGGTGTTGGCTCTGCGACCAGTCCCTCGACCTCCTCCATGACGGAGACCTCGAGGGGCGCAGAGCCAACTACCGGGAGCAGCTTTCGGGACCGCTCCTGCAAAGACTTTGGGGCCATAGTCCGGCACTTTGATCACAACTTGGGGTTGTGCTCCAGGCAATAGAGGCACACGCGGTGCGGATGTCACCAACATGAGTCGGTTACAGGAACCGCAAGCCTTAAAGCCGGGCATCCCTCGTGCACCAGGAGTCGATGGATAAAGAAAGAACTGACGTCAGTGCGAGAGGGCGGCGTCTATGTGACTACCACGACATCATCCCAATGACCACAATGCCTATGACGAACGCAGAGTTGACCAACACCACTTTCAGATGCGCTAGGGAACTGCTGACGAAAAACTTTCCAGAGCCAGTCTGATGTCTGGGGGTAATTCTGAGGTAAGGAATCTATAACTGTTTCTTTCAGATGAAGCACATTGTAGTGTAGTTCCTATATTCCCAATTGGCTCTGCGCATTGCAATAACATAAATGATAGTTTAGACGTAGGACTGAGGTCGACTAGGTCCCTATTGAATATGTTAGACTTAATTGTGTGTGCCAGCTAGCTCAGAGGTCACTAAAAACTTTCTCGAGTAAACAAGGTGTTTAGCTTTCCTGAATAGACAAGATGGGATAAGCTTCTGACAACCATATCACATGACAACTTTGTTCCCCCTGCAATAAGGAATATATCTCTAGAGTCGCGAAAACAATAGATAGCTATTTCACTCAGTCAATCGTGCATGCTTTGTTTCACCAGAAATGCAGAGAAATAGAGAGACGGGCGTTTTCAATAAAAAGGGTTATTTATTGAGCAGTCTTCTTTCTCATGCAAGAGAAATGAATTGCCACAATTGCAATACTTGTCATAAAGTAAAGTGCGTACAGTAAAAGTAGTATTATGAAATAATACTGTAAAAGCATTTATATGGTTTCTAAGCCATATGATACTTAAAATGGATAAAATACATACAATGATAAAATAATGACTAAACGTACTCAACAGGTGTTTCTAAGATACGCCTACCCCAGTGTACCTAACCTAAGCCTAGTACGTAGGAAGGAGTAGATGAGTTACAGTTTTTTGCCAAGAATCTGAATCAAGAATTCTCAATGGGTCTAATCAGCTCCGTACCTTAGGTATAGAATGAAGGAGGTCTTGTATCTCTCTCTCAGCACTCGATCTCCCAGAAACCCGCAAGGGTATCATGGAAATACTGGAGCTGGATTTCTCGGCAGGAGAAAAGACAGCGTCTCTCTCAGTGCGTCAGCAGGGAGGGTCGGCTTCCTTCGGCACTCGCATCAGCAGGGCCTCGGGCAAGTAGATAGCTGATTCTGCTCCAAACCACTGTGTTTTGCTTAAGGCAGATGCTGGTATATTTATACCTGGAAGGTGCCGAGTTTGACATAAGGTTGGACATAAGACGTCACTAAGAACTGGCAGTTCTTTCAGGACTCTCAGGAGTTCTAGAACAAATCAAAACAGAAGCAGGGGAAATTCCCGGGCTGCTGGAGGCTTGGTTTGTTTAAGAACGCGTTGTACTTTATAGGAGTCTATGGGAGTAGCCTTGCCGTATTTGGACTGCATTGGCTATGACTTAATATGGATATGATTCTTATGCCTTTATAAGGATATGATTTATTATAACCATACAAGGGCATAAATCGGGAATATCTAATTAGGGTCCTAGATACATTCACAACACCCACTGCACGTATAATGTCCATCATTACTAAATACTAAGCAATACTAAACATATAACAATGCATGTGTTTTTCAGCCCACACCAAAATACATAGTTTGCATTTGAAATGGTGTATACACGAAAAATGAGTATAATACTGTACGTTTTCAAGCAGTGGTATCATTCAGATAATGCATATTTTGTTCATTTAGAATGTTGACTGAATGAATCACGAAAATTACATTTATGAAATGGCTCTTAATACAGAATAGAAGGTTGAGACCATTTCATCACATATTTATACAAGACTGTACATGTGCTAGAGGCTAAATCAAAATATTGTCTCTAGGTATTTTAAAAATAGAAATCTTGTTCTCTAAGAATAGTTCTACTTTAAGCAGAGTATCATGTGCCAAAAAAAAGTAAATATTTTGGGAACTGAAGAAAAATAATTTTGCTTTCGGGAAGAAAAATAGTTCCAATGTTTTTTAGAAGTTCTGTTTATCAAAACTGAAGGCCGAATTCAAAGTTCAGGGAACGCTGTGTGCTAGCTATTTCAAATATTATTCTCGTTGTTAGGAGAGAACATTACCTCAGATAGGCCGGCAAATAATTCGTCTACAACAGTAGGTGAAAGTTGGGCCAAATCCGAAAAGGTAGAAATAGTGCATATGTGCGATGCATTGCCATCATCGGTGTTTAGATCAGCAATGGTCACGGAAGGTTGTACCTGTGTGCCGCTTTCATCTCGTACCTCACCGCCACCTAATTGTATTGGTGAGATCTCAACGAATGCCGTCATCAGAATGGGTAGCCACTGGGGACAACACGTTGCATCAGCCGCACAAACCAAGCAAAGTATCGACATCCATAGGTACTGCTGATGGAAGTGTGAGACAGACATCTAACACGCATTCTTCTCAGCAAAGCAAGCATCGTAGAACAGGTAGGATGCAATCTTGCCAGATTGGTCTGAATGAAAGAAACCAGGTAGTATTCAGATCTCTTAGCCGAGCCAAGCTGAGAACTTTAGCGATCCGTTCTCGGTATTGTATTGCTAGGATTGTGTCTTTCATTGTAGCCTGAGTTTTGTCTGTGACTTGACTTGCCATATCGAAGCAGAAGGAACAAAAATAAGATTCCTGCTACGAGTCCTAAGATGAGAGGCAGGCCGTTGAACACAGAATGCACTAAATTCTGGAAGATGCCAAGAACTGCTTCGAAGAGTGCTAGCAGTCCCGAAAAAATTGTCTTAAATACATGTTCGATGGCGCTGGTATCAGACATGTTTAAGATTTGACTTAACATTTCTACGAAATGTACGGGGCAATTTGTTGATAATAATGCATGTATCTCTGCTGCTGTCCTTGCAACTTGCAGATCATACGTTTCTCTAGACGAGGTTAAAGGCAAAGTTTTTTGTAAAAGAATAGACTTCATTCTGCTTAAAGTATCAATTCGAATAGAAGAGATATTCAAAGAAGGCCATATTACCGCCTCCATGTCTGGTTTGGTGTTTGGATACAATACTTGCATACAACAAGTGACCATGGAAGTAACGCTCACGAGATAGGCTTTTCCTGGCACCATGCCACAACAACTGTGGTCACTTATTATAACGTAGCTGCTGTTGGAAAGCTGTCTGAAAAAAGGCTCTATCTGTGTAGCAGGGGTGCCTTGCTGGTGACATGAAAGGTTATTTGATGAACCTTAGCAGGCTCCATGCAAGTTAATTCCTTGACACAGAAGTGTACCGCTTAGTGATTTTTTACAGTTGTTACCACTAAGAAATACTTCTTTCTTGCCCCCACTCCAACATCTATGTGTATAAGGAAAATTCCAGGTTGTCTTGATGTATCCTTTACCCAACCTTTCATACAGGTCTGCTGGTATATACTTTTGGCAGTATTGAAACTGAAAAGTTGTTATCGGGATTGTAATGGTGCCATGTATTATCCATTCAATCACCGGTGCCATGTATAATCCATTCAATCACCGGTCGTTCTGACATTGTCATTGGCAATTTCCCTAGTTTTTCAATGCTCAGCACCGTATAGTCTGCCCCTCTCTTTGCCAAAGAGATTTGTCTATCAGTAAGGTTATAGATAGAAAATAATAACGTTGTGTTGATTAGACGCCATGGCACGTTGCCTGAACGCAAATTTTGTAACATCCAGCCTAACTGCACAATAGAACGTAATTGGGACTGGCCATTTTGTAACATTAGCATATCCTGTTCTATTATATCAATAGCAGAAGATACAATGCTGTCCAGTGAATAAATTCTGGAGGACAGAGTCGTTAACCCATTGTCCACTACAGAAAGTGATTTTTCCAAATTAATACGATCAATTTCTCGTATTTTTTCTGCAGTTTCAATTTGTGTTATTTTCTAAGCTTCATTGTAAGCTGCGTATATACCGGCGTATATGAAACGTTTTTGACGCTGTTTGCGAGGTCCCTTTAAGAAATCTCGCAAGTCAGCACCTTCTTTAAGTAAAGTTGTGTTGCTTAATTTCGGGTAGTGTGGATTTCTGTAGCCATTCGAGGCATAGTTTTCCTACACTGTATGTTGTAATTATCCCTGAATGTTGTCTCTGGGAATATCTTGGGTCTGGCCTATTCTGTTTGAACCCCTGTACTTTGTTCAGGAATCTATCTTGACAGTTATTAGTGTCTGTGGGCCAGATCAACCATTTTCTCCAATCAGGATTTGTTCTGTTTTGTTTTAAAATATAGGACACGTCTAACCCCTCATCTGTAGTGTTGTTTCTATCAGGCATAGGCTTTGGTATAGACGGGTTGTTTAAATCGTTTATCTTGGCTAGACCAAGACAGGTTGTTTGTTGAATGGTATCATTCAGGAACAGTATTTGTTCTGAGATCATGCAGGCTCTGAATAATTATTCTAAACCTTCTACCTGCCATTCTTTTGTACCCCAGATAGTTTTTGTCTCAATGTTATTTTCCCAAAATTCAAAACCAAATGTAGACATTTTTTCATAAATATTTTCAGAATAAATCAGTTTAGTGTTTGTCAACATGTTTTTTATTCCGGTCTTATTCATAATTTTAAAATAAAACGTTTCTGGATCAGTGACATGAAACCCTGAGAAGTAAGGGAATTTCTCATAAAATGTTTTCGAACTACCTTTTGGCGGAGTTGGACAATATTCCCATTGATTATAACTGAACAAATTTCTAGGATTAGCAGATTTATGCAAATAATGATGCCCAAAATGATTGAAGCAATACATTTCTTCATAATTCGATGAGCCCTGTAAATAATCATGTTCTGTAAATTTTGCTGACATTTCTAAATCTGACATCATATTATTAATATTTTCAAAGTCCCAATCATCAGAGAAAGTACTAGGTGATACAAAGTCACTTAAAGAAATCTTGAACTGATGTGGATATTTCAAGAGTTCAACCGGGCCATAGATTTCATAATCGGTATTGTCCCATGCTACACCACCAGGTATAGGAATGGCTGTGATGTTCACTGATGATAGTTCTCTTTTTCCAACGTGAGAGGATCTGTGGGGTTTTAGAACCAAGTTGATGTTCTGACTTGCTGTGTACATTGTACTGTATTTTCCATCAATCATTCTTCCCAAGCTTAAAACTAAGATGAGCCAGAGCAGGAGGAAAAGTACACCTAACAAAACCCACAGTTCAATCCAGGGTGAAATCAAGTATGTTTCTCCAAGTTGATAAAAGAGCTCTGTAATGTTGTCTTTGAAAGTTTTGTTTGCTGGCTTGTCTCCATGTTCACTTGGATCATCGGAAAAGTCATCGAAATTGATAAAGTAGCCAGATGCAATTCTGTCAATTGTTTGGATGGCATCAGGATTGTTATTAATCTTTGCAGTTGCTTCTTCCTTTTTCATATTAGAATAGTCCGAGGCTACATCATTGTAGACAGGTGTTTCTTGACGAACTGTTGCAATTTGTGTTTCAAGAGGCGCAAGTTCCATGGCTTTGTAGCATAGTCCTTTTTTATTTACTGAAGGTTTATCAAATGTGATTAGTCTCTCAGTTTGAACCTCTTGGATTGTAGCAAGGTTTGGTCTTCTGCTACTTCTTGTGAGTCCACTGGGCCTATTACTTATTATTGGCCACATGGTTGTGGTTTTACCAGGTCGATTGATACAACTCGGTTCTCCTTTTTACCAGCAAGGGGCGGTAGTACGACTGATCTTGTTCCGCTAAGACAGGTACTGCTTTTCTGTAAGAAGGCCCAAATTCCTTCTTTACCGCAATCGTTTCTCTGACCAGATCCCCAATCTTTGGAGTCCAGCCAGGTCTTGCTGGGACAGGTGGTTTCTCTTCAGTGGCCGTTGGCTTTAGTTTTGTGTTACTTAGACTTCTTCTTGTTTCATTCAAGTCCTATAAAACAGCCAAACGATCTTTGATATCAAAAGTTTTTTGTTTCACCACTGAAGTCTAACAATCGAGATCTTCGATTATCATTCTTGTACCAAACAAAAGTTCATACAGAGTGATTCCACCCGGAGGATTTCTTGGCAGATTGTTAAGACTACGTTGGACACTTATTAGATGTTTGACCCACCCATCACCTGAACCTAATACCCTCGCTGTTATAGATTGCTTTATGTCACGTTTTTTTCTCTCCACTACCGCATTTTCCTCAGGATGGAATGGACTAGAGTACCGCAATGCAATGCCCATGCTGGCCATGGCCTCCTTGTAAGCTCGAGAGCTAAACGCAGGACCCTGGTCAGAATGTAGCATGCCAATTGCGTATGTGCCGATAAAGACTCGCAAATCTTTTATAACAGTTCTGGCATCAGCCGAGCGCTGGGGCCACATCCAAATGAATCTTGTCTTAATATTTATGGGATCGTATTTGTCCGGTCGGATGCCTGCATGTAGATAGCCTAATGCTGTCTAACAGGGGTGTCTGTGCTGGTCTTACTGTGATAGAGTCAGATATCTGGTCCGGTTCATAACTGCGATCTCTATTGCAGTCCTGACACTTGCAAAGTTATAAACTTGCACGCTCATTCCCGGCCACCAATATCGTGATTGCAATTCTATTAGAGATTTCAGGATCTCTTGGTGCCTCAGACCCAATCCCATGTGTGCTTCTTGAATCAAGAAGACCCTCCGGTTCGTGTTTGGAATTACTCTATCCCCAACTCCAGGGATTTGAGCAAAAGAAACGGAGTTCGCATCAATTATGTATGTATTTCGGAGTGGATAATTCAGAGGTAACGCCGCATAATTGCCTTCCATGGAGGCTTTTACTGCAAGTAGCGTTTCACCATCTATTTGTTTTTAAGAACGCTTTTCTGTAGCAACGGAAGCCGAGTGACCAGCTGCCGCTGTGGCTTTTTTAGCCAATGAATTCCCTGCAACGTGAACGCCATCACGTTGAAGACTCTGCGTATATATCACGTGAGTCTTTTGTAGTTCTTTCTGTAAAAGAACTACTTGTTCCCAAAGTTTTTTATGTTTTATTGTGCCACCTCTTTCATCTTTGTAACCATTTTTAATCCAGGTCTGCGTGGAATTATTATAAGATTCGACGTAGTAATGCGAGTCGCACACTATTAGTGTGGGGAATTCGCGATCTGCATTTTCAAGCGCCATTTTAAAAGCCTGTAGTTCAGCTCGCTGAGCTGTACAATCTCCGAGTGATTGAGTTTTAATGACCAATGGACTAAATTTTCCTTCGTGCCATCGACCTTTAACAATCGTGCATGCAGCACTTTATGCTTGTTTACCCCCAACTGCGGGCTGTGCTGAACAGTCTGTATATTATACAGCCGTAATGTTCCAGAGGCAGAATCTCAATCGGCAGAGGACATTCCTATTCGTATTGTAGAAATTCTTGCGTTTTTAGGTTAGGATCAAATTCGTTTACTACGTCTGGTGCTGCAAGAGAATTAACCCATTGTATCCATCTCGGATGTAATGCTTTAGCATTTGGAATGCTTGCTCTTGTTACTGCTTCTAAAGCAGGTACTGGTATAACGATTATTATACGTTTATCTTGTGAGAGGGCTCTTTCTTTTGCTACAGCAGTTTGTACCACAGTTAGAATTTTTTCAGTAGAACTGTATTTCATTTCAGCTTGTGTGTACGAGTGTGATTTGTAAGCTATTGGTACTGTTTCTCCCTCATTGGAGGTCAGGTATGTAAATCCGCATCTTCCTGGGATGACTCGGATTACAAGGTTGCGTTTGTTTGCGCGAGTTTGCAGTTTGTTTTAGTTAACATGTCTGTTTGTAATGATCTTAATATTTCTGTGTGTTTCTGAGTCCAATTAGTTGGTTTGAAATCAGGTTTTATTAATTCGTAGAGTGGTTTAACCCTCTCTGCATAATTTAGAAAGTAAGTTCTTCCGAAGTTCAGGGAACCTAGAATTGATTGTAAGTTTTTCAGCATTTTTGGAGCTTGGAGTACTGCACACTTCTCTAAGAAGTTGTCTGCTAGGTTTTTGCCTTCACTTGATAATTCATATCCTAAAAATAGGACTGTCTGGTGGGCAATTCGTGACTTTTTAAAGTTAAATTTGTACCCTTCAGATGCGAACCCAAGTATGATGGTGTTCACTCTTTTAAGTGTGTCTCCAGGTGATTGTCTGTAAGATAGATGTCATCGACAAAGGATAATGCCTCATCATCATACATTTGTAGTAACTCTGTTACCCTGGCTGAAAATAATCCTGGGCTGTTCTTGAATCCCTGTGGGAGTCGACAAAATTGCTTTTGGGCCCCCATGCTGGAGAAAGCGGTCAAATACCTGCTTTCTGGTGCAATGTTTTGACAAAAAAAAACATTTGAAATATGTAATGTCGTTTTATATTTTTTGCGCACGAGATTATTCATTAGTGCTGCACTGTGTGAATTTTGTACTGCAAATGTTTTACAACAAGAGTTTAGGTGTCTGTAGTCCAAAACTAGACGATATTAATCGGCTGGCTTGGAGACAGGAAACAAAGGATTGTTCATTTGTGAGGTGCATGTTTCAATCACCCCCTGGTACTCAAGTTGATCTAAGATCTCTCTGACTTGTTGTTTAGCTTCTTGCTTAACAGGATACTGCCTCTGTGCAGTAGGTTGATTTTTTAACTGGATTTTATGGTGAGGAGAATCCTCATCCCATCCTACATGATTTTTATATAATGCAGGAGCTTAGGCTACTGCCCATTTTCTAGCATATATTTTATGAACTGGAATGTGATTTGAGAAGGCAGGCATAATCATTTCGCCATGTGGGCACTCCCTGACAAACTGTGGTGGCCAGTCCTTTTCTGCTAGAATGATATCATAACCTTTAGAAGAGAGCTTTTATTTTCCTGGTTTTATCTCCCTCTATACGAATGTTATTTCATATAGTTTATGGGGCACGCTAACTCTTGTGTCTGCAGTTTCCACTTGAATGTATTAATTCGTGTCCACTGTCTACAGAAGATACATCAGGATCTTGCGAGCTATTGTCACTTCTGCTGCGCTGTCTAGCATTGTTTGGGGCCACTCTCCGTTCTTGAGTTGTGTCCTCAGGATCCTCGGCATGTTTTATTTTAATACTGGCTACCTTCTTTTTGGGAAATTGTAATTTTTTACTTTGATGAGCAGCTTCTTTGTCTTTGGACTTGACGCGCTCTTCTTTCCAATTTCTGTGAGGAAGTCTGAAAAGATCGAGAGGGACGTGTATCAATATCTTGATATCTGTCAGGTTTTCTCAAATTTTCCCTATTTCTAAGGTTATATCTTTTTTCAGAGGGCTCCCGTTGTGGAGACTTGCCCCCCCCCTTCTGGAGATCTATCTCTCCGTTGGGGCGACTTTCCTCTGGACTGGAAATGTTTTTCCCTGGGAGTGGTTTGCTTACTACCCTCCCACTTCTTTTTAGTATTTATTAAGTTATTTTTAATGAAAGTCTTTTCAGGATTTTCAGTTAGTTGTGGTTTTAGTGGTTTCCCACCCAAACTGTCTCTACCCAATTCTTCATAGGATTTTTCAATTATTCTGGCTAGTTCAAAAGGATGGTCTGCTATATCTGTTTCTTTTAGTTTATGGCGGATTGCTGTACCGTCAATTGAACTAACTGTCTATATGCATTTGTTAATTCTTTTATTTGAACTACAAGGTCGACTAGGTCTCTATTGAATATGTTCGACTTAATTGTGTGTGCCAGCTAGCTCAGAGGTCACTAGAAACTTTCTCGATTAAACAAGAAGGTGTTTAGCTTTCTTGAATAGACAAGAAGGGATTAGCTTCTGACAACTATATCACATGACAACTTCCCCCTGCAATAAGGAATATATCTCTAGAGTCGCGGAAACAATAGATAGCTATTTTACTCAGTCAATCGTGCATGCTTCGTTTCACCAGAAATGCAGAGAAATAGAGAGACGGGCGTTTTCAATAAAAGGGTTATTTATTGAGCAGTCTTATTTCTCATTCAAGAGAAATGAATTGCCACAATTGCAATACTTGTCATAAAGTAAAGTGCGTAAAGTAAAAGTAGTATTATGAAATAATACTGTAAAAGCATTTATATGGTTTCTAAGCCATATGATATACTTAAAATGGATAAAATACATACAATGATAAAATAATGACTAAACTTACTCAACTGGTGTTTTTAAGATACTAATAATCACCAAGTAGGGAGGAGGAATTCTTGTCCATTCGATTCCCCAAGCCAATGTTCCAAATAATCAAGTGAGAGAATGGAAAACTTGTAACTACGGTACAATGGGTTAGTTAGATCACCCTCATAAACGCTATGTTGATCTTGGTTGCGGTTTATATCGTTTCTCCGCCCCATATATGCGTCTTGGCATTATCATCGGGTTCTCTAAGTTTGTGCTGTATGCCAGCCTCAAGCCTGAGGCAACCTCTGGTACAGCGTAGTAGTGTCCAGAAATATATAGACACCCCCAAAAAAGGTTATATTTTTAAAAAACAAGCCTACACCCGGTTAAAACTTTAATTGCCATTGGATGAGGCTTGTTATTAAAACCAAAGGGTATATTTGCAGATCGAGTTACTAGATCTCACTATATCACTTTAAACAAAAGTAAACAAAGTCAACATGTTTCTGCCCCGTATCGCCCAGCCGGGTCTAAGGGGCATTCGTCAGGACAAACAATACATAATTAAAATGCTTTACTCACACAATTTGTGAAGTGCTCAGTGGTTTTTGTATTACCACTCGGTTTCTAAATGGTTGAGGTATACCTTAATGAGGTTACCGCCGTATGTCTTCAGGGGAAAAGGACGCAATGGTCCCAGGCCGCGTGTGGAGGCTGCTCCGCGTCTAGTGCTGGCTCTGCCCCTGGACATTTTTCTAAGATATGCCTACCCCAGTGTACCTAACCTAAGCCTACTATGTGGGAAGGAGTAGATGAGTTACAGTTTTTTGCCAAGAATCTGAATTAAGAATTCTCTATGGGTCTAATCAGCTCCGTACCTTAGGTATAGAATGAAGGAGGGTTTGTATCTTTCTCTCAGGACTCGATCTCCCAGAAACCTGTGAGGGTATCAGGAAAACACTGGAGCTGGATTTCTCGGCAGGAGAAAAGACAGCGTCTCTCTCAGTGCGTCAGCAGGGAGGGTCGGCTTCCTTCGGCACTCGCATCAGCAGGGCATCGGGCAAGTAGATAGCCGATTCTGCTCCAAACCACTGTGTGTTGCTTAAGGCAGATGCTGGTATATTTATACCTGGAAGGTGCTGAGTTTGACGTAAGGTTGGACATAAGACGTCACTAATAACTGGCAGTTCTTTCAGGACTCTCAGGAGTTCTAGGACAAATCAAATAGAAGCAGGGGAAATTCCCGGGCTGCTGGAGGCTTGGTTTGTTTAAGAATGCGTTGTACTTTCTAGGAGTCTATGGGAGTAGCCTTGCCGTATTTGGACTGCATTGGCTATGACTTAATATGGATATGATTCTTATGCCTTTATAAGGATATGATTTAGTATATCCATACAAGGGCATAAATCGGGAATATCTAGTTAGGGTCCTAGGTACATTCACAACAACATAAGTTGTAAAAAGTGCGTGGATGTAGCATCCAAGAACACAGTTTGTATTGACATATCTCAAGGCAAGGTGGCCGAAGAGAACATTCACTTTCCAAAGTTATTCGCAAGTTTTAATCCCTGTCAGGAGGTGTATCCGGGAGGAGTGTGTTAATTTCTGGGAGACTTGATGGCTGAATGAAGGGCCTAAGCCCTTCAGTCAGCCAGAGACAGAGTGCTAGAAAGAGTGGAATTGACAGGGATCTAGGTTTAGATACCAAAAAACACACTTTTAGTCTGATCCATGTGTATTAGTTCAATTAATGTAAATTTTGCCTAATCTCTCTCAAACTTCTATGAAGTGACATATATCACACATCAAGGGGGAAAGACAACCCTTAAGGATAAGACCCCTCACTCACTCGAAGGTGACATGCTTCATCATATGGGGCCTCCTTACCAGAATTGAAAACCTAGTCAACACTGGGAGCTGCTACTTCAAGTGTTTAAGGAAGGAGCTCAGAGATGTTTTTTTGGAGCAGGATGGTAATCCCATATGTGAGGTGATAGGTGTAGTGATGTTAGCAGCGCTGTGTGGGAATATAGAGAGTGAATTAAAACTGACTAGGTAGATTCCACTGTTACTCACTTTATTCTAGTGTACTACCTGACGGGAGTAAAAATGAGACAGCACAGTGGTGTATTTGTATAACCACTGTCACATATATGGTATATATTTGAGCATATAAGCATATACTTCCTACCTTGTGATAAAATATTGGAAGGACCTAATCTGGCCTGTGACTACCAACCTTACGAGGTAAATTTCCACCAATACAATGGTGAGGGTTCAATGAGATAAGAAAGTATACCTATTAGGCGACCCTATCTTACCCTTTACATTGCAAGTCTTTGTGTGGTACAACCGTAGTCATAATCCGGTTCACCATCTCTGGCTTAGAATTGAGGATTATTAAAAACACTATATTTTAATTTATATGTCTGAGAATCTTGAAATATATTTTCCATGTTGAAGAATGAAGCTTAACTGCCTTGAAGCATGTGTTATATATGTGTTATAGATACTAGTATGTGTTTCTTATATAGCGACTATATGATGATGATGCAATAATTAGTTAGCAATAATGTATCAGTGCCAATGTTTTTGATACTGTATTTTTATATTCTTGCAGATGTTCCTTATATTGTGGGAATGTAAAATTTTATCCTGATGAAGGTGTTGGCTTGGAATTTAATTTGCCAAAACCGAAACGCGTCGATGCCCTTGTGTATTGGGATACACTAAATCATTGGACTGTACGTTTCCAATTTGATAGATATAATTACAAAATTGGAATATGATTTACTGAAATTGTATCATAGTATCCCTTTCTATCTTTTAACCATTGTGTTGTTTTTGTTCTCACTCTGTGATTATTATCTGCATATATTGTATTAGGATATATTGTTTATCCTTTTTTAATGTAAAAGTTTTTTAGTATAATAAATTGTGTACTTTTTTATGATTTCTGACTATTTTCGCATCATCTTTAGTGTTGCTCAAATTTGAAAGAATGTGCTAATTAGTATGGTGATAAATGTAAGTGTGTTTGACTGCTTATAATTGGTCCAAAGGGGACTTTATTCTGTTACAGATTGTCTTTTGGAACCCTACCCCTTTGGTGTTTTGGGTCCCTCTCTTTAATTAGAGACAAGGATGGTGTCATCAGTGATGTCATGAGTGATGTCACTGACCATGTCATGAGTGATGTAATATGTTACATCATCAGCAGTGCATTGCAGGCGCGCAAGTTATAGTGAGTCCAACTAACTATAACGTGGGAATTTCAATGGTTTTAAGTCAGTAAAATTTCCAGCTAACTATAACTGGTGTGAAACCTATGGTTTTTTCAGTGAATTTAATAGGTTTTTTAAATGCTAATTCCTAACTAGAACTGGTGTGAAACCTATGTTTTTTCAGTGAATTTCATAGGTTTTTTAAATGCTAATTCCGAACTATATATAAGGCCCCAAACCTATGTTTTTTTCTTTGAATTTCAAAATTTTGTAAATAGCATATGTCTATAGCTATGAAATGTAATATTTTTGAAAATGAATGAATCCTATATTTTATTTGTATTTAAAACAATTTTTTTAATGTATATATATATATATATATATATATATATATATATATATATATATATATATATATATATATATATATATATATATATATATATGTTATCTTTTTTACCCTGGAGCGCTCCCGGGGCACGCCCCGGTGAGCGCCCCGGAAAGCATAGTCTTTTGAAGAGCCCCAGAGCGCGCTCCGGAGAGCGTCCCGTTAGCGCTATTGCCGCGAACGAAAACATCATCGTGACGTATCGCGTAGCCGTGTCCACGTGATACGCACGGCGTAAGCGCACCCGGAAGCACTCGAGCGATTATGATCGCGCAATGTAAACATTTGACGCGCTTACGCGACGCGACCCTGGGCACGCCGTGTAAGCGCGTCGGTCATGTGACCTGAAAATAACACTTTTTATTGGTGCAGAACAGTTTTGGTTTCATAATGATGAAATCCCTGGTCTTGTGACCTGAAAATAACACTTCTCATTGGTTCAGGCCTTTTTTTGTTTTCCAAATGATGAAATACCCCACCTTTTTTCCTTATTCTGACTTTGTCCTTTGACTTTGGAAGACCTGTTTTGCAATCTTTGAGGTATATTTTGTACTTTGAAATGGCTACAGTAGCAGCTGGAGCATCTGCACCACCACCACCACCACAACCACAAAGAGGACCACCACAAGATTACATTGGTGGTCAACAAGAGGAGGAAGAGGAAGAGGAAGAGGAAGAGGAGGAGGAGGAGGAGGGGAGGAGAAGATGGCTGGAAGAACACAATACCCCATACCAGCCAAGACCACACATTGTATGGGAGTTTTTTTCGATTCCAGAGGGCAAGAAAAAAGTCAATGCGGCCAAGGTGACTTGCCTAATCTGTGGCATGGAACTTTCAAGGGGGAACCCTAATAAAAAATATTCTTTCGGAAACAACACAATGATTAGACACATGCAACGCAGGCATCCAATCAACTATTCTGCTGCAGAGATGAGGGAACTGGCCAGTAACCCTCCTTAATCTATAAGCACCACCTCCAAAAGAAAGCAACCCACTCCGTGGGGACCAGAGGCACGGGAGACGATCCCTTGCATTCAGCCACGGTTTGCGGATTTCCGAATAACATATATTCATTGTGGTAAGACCATCTCCTATGGTGAACTGAGCATAAAGCTCATCGTCCTTGCTGGGGACAACCACAAATGCCCCAAAAAACCCTAATTTTTTCTTTTTTTCCTTTTCTCCAGTTGAGCCATTTTCAATTCCCTGTTTTTTCGTTTCTCCCCATGAAAAATACAAAAAAAATATTAAACTGTTCAGAAAACCCCAAAAAAGTAAAAAATGTTCAAAAAAACAATAAAAAAATATAAAACAACAATAAGAAGAAAAAAACAGTTCTTTTTCGAACTAACTCCAATTTATAAGAAAAGGCTACATTTTTTAAAAACTCTGTCATTCTTCTTTCCTTATGGGCCGCTCCCCGGTCCGCTCCCCAGTGCGCGTACCGGGCGCTCCCACCGCGCAAATCAAAAAAAAAAAATATATATATTTTGCACCGTGGGGCCCTTTTATAGCCCCCACATCAAACCTAGGGGGTCAGGGGGGTCTACCCTGCCCCCTTATGGTCATTTCCCCCTTTTTTTTCCACCTCTTGTGTCTCTATTCTACCGAGACACAAGATGGCGGCCGGTCCGGACTGTTTCGAATGTTTACAGACACCCGAGAGCCAATCAGCTTTCCGTGCGCACCTCGCGTGTCGCGCACGCTGTGCTCCCCGGTGCGCGTACCGGGGCGCTGCCATCGATATATATATTTTTTTTAACCTAAATTACTCAAAATCCACTGGAGCACATATCTTGAGACATAGCAAAGGCACATCGGGCTACCAGTCCCTACAATTTTGCCAAGTTTGGTGGAAATCCATTCAGCCGTTCGGGCTAAAAGGGAGTTTGACCGCCCTATGGAAATTAACATGGAGAAAACACGTTTTGGGACCACCCTTTTATCTCGGCCCCCGCTTGACGAATCCCCCCCAAACGTTCAAGGAAGGTCCGGAGCTCCGCGAGGTAAAATTTGAGGAAATTTTCAGGCAGATTCGTCAACCGGCGCCAAAGTTATTCACAATAGAATTTTGAGATTTTGCATTGAAAAAAATCCTAACTATAACTACCTACTGGCGACCGCCAGTAGGTAATATATATATATGTATATATCCAAACAAAACGGCGTTCCTTTACAAGCACTCTGGCATCCAGGAAAAACACAGTCCACGCAAAAGGTCCAATAGAGTAAGGTTTATTCCATCATAAACCAAACGCTTGGTTTATGATGGAATAAACCTTACTCTGTTGGACCTTTTGCGTGGACTGTGTTTTTCCTGGATGCCCGAGTGCATGTAAAGGAACGCCGTTTTGTTTGGATATTCGTGCCGGTGGCTCCGCCGGGAACGAGCCACCCCAGGGAAGGCGAGGGGTTGCCAGAAGGAGCGACTTGAAGCTTAATATATATATATATATATATATATATATATATATATATATATATATATATACATACATACC
>NW_028251782.1:82500-87500 GCF_964263255.1 Lissotriton vulgaris | reverse complement strand
TGTGGGGAAGAATATGTGAGGAAGCGGGGTCCAGGGGTCACCTTCCCGGCTACTGTAAATCTATTATACAGTTGTTCTTTCAGAGGTTGATTTTACAAGAACAGGTCTTAATATAGGTTTGCTAGCGGGCAACAGAGGAAAAGTATTCTTGGAGTTCTTGGGTGGTATAGAGGGTCATGCCACCTTGCTCACATAAATGGCTCAGTCCGTGTGCATATAGTGGTTACCTGAGTCAAAAATAGAACTGGTGATGGACTGAAGGTCCTGTTAGTCCAATGGAAGAGGGTGTGGGCACTGTATCCCAGTAGGCCGTTCTTGATAAAGCGGCCGACCCCCATCCACAGCCCTCGTCCTGACGAAACACCCGCCGCGACGTCCTACGGCCTACTGGGATACAGTGCCCACACCCTCTTCCATTGGACTAACAGGACCTTCAGTCCATCACCAGTTCTATTTTTGACTCAGGTAACCACTATATGCACACGGACTGAGCCATTTATGTGAGCAAGGTGGCATGACCCTCTATACCACCCAAGAACTCCAAGAATACTTTTCCTCTGTTGCCCGCTAGCAAACCTATATTAAGACCTGTTCTTGTAAAATCAACCTCTGAAAGAACAACTGTATAATAGATTTACAGTAGCCGGGAAGGTGACCCCTGGACCCCGCTTCCTCACATATTCTTCCCCACATGCGACGTCCATCTGACTTAAAGCCCTGAAGAAGTCCCAGTTTGGGACGAAACGCGTCGGCTGTATGTGTTTTATTGCCTCTTGAAAATAAAGATTTAAAGAAGAACTCCAACATCTCTGAGGAATATCTTCTTATTGTGCTTAAACGTCGTTTGCACTTATTGTTTCATGTTTTGTGGTGCACCTTTGCGGTTGTTTGAACTGTCTAAACCTTATTTGCACCTGCTGCAGCTTCACTATTCTCAAAGTAAGTGTGGGCCGTTTGTGGACCTGACTGCATTTGAAAACAATGTGATACAGTACCTCCCTAAACCGCTTGACGGAGGCCCCCGAGGGGCGGTGTGATGGAGCGGACTCGGAGAAGACGCTTGGCTCAGACCCCCTCCCCAAGTCTTGTTGCCCTGGTGTAGTCTGAGATCGCACCCGACATAGGCGTCCGGCTCCCGGGGTGAAGCGGAACTTTTTGCCTTTTGGTGACTCTTCCATTCTGAACATTGTCCCACAATCCGTTTGACCTGAAACGATTACACAAATAAAACATTTGTGAGTTTTAAATTTCCGGAGAAGTATAATTCACCAATACCTTTCTCTGTAGATCTTTTTCCATTAACAATCCCAGTTCCATCACCCGCCCAGGATATCACTAATGTTTGTTGTCATTTTTGCTTCTGTTTTAATAAAAAATGTTTTAAGGTATTTACTGTTTTTGTTGCGATGTATATATTTATAAGTTATTAAAGTGTTATAATCCTACTAATTTTTTATCGATTATTGCTCTTTGAGATATTCCCTGTCACAGGGAATATCTCAAAGAGCAATAATCGGACCCTGTCTACAAACAGAGAAGAATAGGCTAACCTCCGCCACCCCCCCACTGCTCCAAGCATGTCTGTCCCACCGCCCGCCGCGCCCAATAACTATAACATGAAATAGATACAAATCAGCAGATACCTACCCCCATTCCGGAAACTCCCGAAGTGCAACAGGGCCACGGTTACGCCCATCCGGAAGATGAGGCCTCGACACGTGCAGGGCGGGGCGGGGCCCGGCTAACAGCCATCAGCCGTGGGGTGGATGGCCCAAAATGTACTGGTCTCCCGATTCCCTTCTTCTGTCGCCTTGCAGGATACGGGGGGGGGATGTCTTGCCTCTGCCTCCGACCCCCCACCCTCTTATCGCCTGGTCCGGACATCACGGATATCAACGCCAGGTGTCGGCGTGGGGTGCGCTGGGAGGGAGAGGCGGCGCAAACGAGCCTCTCCCACCCCCACAGTTGGGGGCCCCTCAGCTGCACCCCCAACGCTCCCCTCACCCAACAAAAGGGTTCCTCCACTCTTGCGATGCAGCGGCGCTCCACTGACCCGACAAAAGGTCTCGTCCACTATTGCGAGGCAATGATGCTCCGCTCACCCAGCGGGAGAACGTCCACTGTTGCGGTGCAACGACGCTTTTAGTTTCCTGCGTCCAGAAACGTTCTCCTCAACTTTGAAGATTCTATAAGAGCCACGGGGGCCCCTGACGAGAAATGACTGCCATGATCACCCACGGAACGACCACGACGTAGCCGCGGGACGTGGGCACGCTCATGCCGGCGCCGGCATCAGTCTTGAAATGACCAAAATCCTGCAAGACTACCAACTTGATCAGTTCCGGTGGGACACCAGTATGACCCGGTAGGAGAGATTGTTGCCTCCCACCCCACTTTGACTGATGGTTCATGTCGGCAGTCCCCTCTGCTACCCTTCAACGAAAACTTTTGGACTGCCGAAAGAGGTCCCGGTCCAACCACGAGTTGGTGGAGACATTTTGACTATACTTGGACCTTCCTGACCTCACCCAAAATGGCGCCGGTACAAATGAAACTCTCAACTCCTTGTTGTGCCCCGATTACTCAGCCTTGATATCATGAGATATGTGTGCAGTTTTTAGCACATGAATTGATATGGAATAAAACTGATTATATGTTCGGACAATGAATTGATCCAGGATGGGTATTGATTATACGTTCGAACAATGAATTGACATGGGACGGGTACTGATTACACGTTCGAACAATGAATTGATATTAAGTTCTAATGCATCATTGATTACTGTATTTATTATTGAAGGTTCGAATTGTCGACACTTTTGGTACTTGCTCACAATGAATTATCGATATGATTTTGTTGCACTTGTCGCACTTTTTTACTATGAAATCAACGACCACTGACTCTCTGTTATGTTTTCCACAAATAAATACCCCCCCATTTACAGTTCCAGCCTGCTCCGTGGCAGAAACATTGAAAATATGAATGGTCCAGGTTTGTTGTGTGTTTTTCATTTTTGTACAGCATAAAGCAATCGATAAAGATCCTGGTATTTAGCCTCTACTTTATATGCTACCTGTATCAGGGAAGTTCTTTTAAATGCCCCTAAGCCACCCCAAACAAATGTCACCTGGCCCCCCTAGTACGAACGAAAACGACCCCGTACCACTGTAGGTTATCTCTCTTCCTCAAAAATGACAAAAATTACTTTCTAGGACGTTTTGGACATTGATGATTTTCATATGATCTATTTATTAAAGTAATACTCATCTCTCCGCATGAAATTAATTTTCCACATGCTACACAAGTCAATCTCATCTGCCTAAAGTTCTTTTGCAGATTTGGGACAGTTTCCCTTGCCTCTGACTCACTTATTGCTAAGTCATTGGTGGATGTTTTTGCCGGTCGGGGATTATCCACCAAATCTCGAAGTTGTGCTTTAGAATAATTAAGAGGGTGCCACCTCTCCATGTGCCAATGCATGGTATGAATACCATAGCTATATTTTTTTTCGGTCCCTATCGAGAGTTTTTGTTTGCAGATGAGGCAGGTAACGAACCTGGCATTAACTTTCTTTTCATGAGAAGGAAAAGAAAAAAATTGCCAGATAAAATTCACTTTCACATGGGACGTTCTTAGCATTTCTTTCAGAAACTTTTACATCACTGTGTCATTTCTTCGTCTATCCTGGTTAAAGCAATGTCATGTAAATAGTTGTTTAAAAAGTTTTTTTTAACATGTTTACTTTGTTGGAGCGTTGTATATATTTATAAGTTATTAAAGTGTTATAATCCAACAACTTTGTTGAAGTGCTATATATTTTTAATGTGACTCATAATTGTGAAGACTTTGATGTACAAAAAAGCATCCCTGGAATCTTCCGCTTCAGGCTCGATCCCACACACCCTCACAGTGAGAATCCCCTCCCCAATCACAATACAGGATGGTTATCAGATAGTAGGAACGCGTCTGGTGTGACGGATCTCATGAGGTGGGGGCCTTGATCTACTGTAACTCCTTAGAACAGGGGTGATTATTTACAGTTGGGGCCATAAACTACATCTGCAGGGCTAGGTGATAGCCTGAAACCGGCCTGGACAATCAGACACAGAGGAAGAGGAGTGTCAGAGGGTGCGGTAGTGAATAGGGTGAAAGGGTGGTGTCGGGCGGGCACAGGGTGTGATTCTCAGGGAACAGCAGCGCACATGGGAGAAGGTTTGTGGCCCATGCATGAGAGAGAGAGCGGGGGTGACCAGTGCGTGGGGGAGATGCTTGAGGGTGGGGAGCCATGCTGAGGATCGGCGGCGTGCAGAGAGTGGGTCTGGTCAAGGCATCTAAAATGGCTGCCGTGCTCAACAAAAGTGTGGCATTGCAAAAAAGACAAGATGGCGCAGACAATGTTTATCAATAAGGATTAATTTATAACAATTATTTTTAACAAAATATTTACTCGCAGTAACAAAATGGCGGTCAACAGTTCCTGATCTCCATCGAATCAAACGTTAACAGACGTCACGCAGCAAAAAAAAAAAAAACGCTCACGCACAGCCGCTGGAAGACATGTATCAACATATATGAGCCTCCTCAGCCACATGAATTATTCAGGGACACGATGGACTTTGCATTAAGTCAGGTATGAGCCACAAACCCATTGGAGGGAAAAAACTTGAAAATAAGAAACTACATTGACCACAATTCAAAGCGAGGGAAGGACAACGCCCATTGAAAAAAATAACAAACAAAAAGAAGTGATGTAGTTCCTCGCCATACCTGGTTTGAATGGCAGCGGAGTGAAACCTTTGAAAAAGCTCACGGAGAACGAGCGAAACATGTCAGGATGACGGGGCTGCCCTTGAAATAATTGATGCAGGCTCCATCGCGGTGTGCGGCTAATTACTTTCCTTGTTTGGGAAGGTGTTGGGGAGAATGTTAAACGGCGTGGTTCAGCCGTATGCGACGCACCGCCACAAGAGCGCCGTAGCCTGACCGAACCTGAACCCTG